>NC_056732.1:73922167-73942167 GCF_019279795.1 Protopterus annectens | reverse complement strand
CACACCGCAATATATTGTTACACTTTAATGTGCATTACCATAACAGACTCCCATTTTAAAAGTACAAAAAGGTAGGTGCGTATGCACATATGTGTGTGTGTTTTTGTGTCTGTGTGTAAATATGTATGTATGTATGTGTTTATCTATTTGTGAGTGTGTGTGTGTGTGTGTGTGTGTGTATCCTAACAGTGTACATTGTGACTATCAGCCACAGAATATATATATATATATATATATATATATATATATATATATATATATATATATATATACATTTCTATTTATCACCATCCTATGCATGTCAGTACACATCTGGGTCACCATGTAAAATGTCTCGGAATCTAAATGGCTGAAATATCAGCCTTGTATATTCAAAGTCTGAGATGCTGTTTCTCGGAATATTCCCTTTTTTCTGACTTATGGTTATACTAGAGTTGGTATAGCTAAGTCTGAGGGGTGTGTGGGGTGCAGTGGGGCTTGTCCCCCTGTAAAAATAAGTTTTAAGGAGAAGAGTGATTTTTGAGATTCGCTCTTCTCCTGTATTTTTGGTCTTTTTTTCTGACTTTTTGGCACTTGGCATTTCAAGTGCTGACATTTCAATAGGGGGCCATACATCTGTCATTATAGTTTGTTTATCATCCACTTTTAACAGCTATACAATAAGAGGAAGAAACTTATTGTCCATAAGAATAAACTTTGCACCCCTAACTCTAAAAGTAAACTTAAAAAAGATCAGTATCTGTGTATGGACAACCACAAAGCCTTTTTCAACTGTGTCAGAAACATTTGAAGCAACTACCAGCAATGCAGTGAAGTAATATATAACAACAACACATACTCATTCCCAGACTATTGGTGTATAAATTTAACTCAGACTTTACACTCATATCTTGTGCAACTTTCCTCCACATATTAGCATGCCCAATACATCCCCAGATCACTTCACATCACATCCTAAAGGCTGTCTCCAAGGTCATACATACTAGCTCCATAGGTCCAAACATCGTGCCAGACTATTTACTTGTCAGCACCAAGCACAGCATTACGGACTTGGTTACTAAACCTATTCAGTCTCACCCTCTCCAATGTATGTCTGTGTGAGGTGTGGAGAACTGCAGAAGACATTCTACTTTACAAGGGAGGTCTCACCACCCACCCTCATAACAACAGATGTACAAGCCTTTCCAAAGTTATCAGTAAAGCAATTGAGTGCATCATTATGGAACTTATTAACATGAACATCAACAGTCTATAATCCCTTGACCCAAACCAGTCTGGGTTTGTTAAAGGGAGATCTTGCCTCCTAAACTTGGTGGACTTCTTTGAACAAGTTACTGATGTAGTGGGTGAAGGCAAATCCATTCACTCTGCTTACCTTATCCTAGCCAAAGCCTTTGATACCATTCCATATTCTGGCATTACCAACAAGCTAATCAAACTAAATATAAACCTTTATATTACCAGCTGGATAGCAAACTGACTTGCTGACAGAGCCCACTTTGTTAGTGTAGGGGAATACTCCCATTGCATTGCAAAATGTCATTACTAGTGGTGTCCATCAGGGATTAGTCCTTGGGCCACTTCTTTTTGCTCTTCACTTCTCTAATGTCAAGGCCAACATGAAGAGGCTGTGGCAGATCATGTTTACTTGGAGCTGTCATAAACACTGCAGCTGACTTCCAGATTCTCCAGGAGGGCCTAATATGCAAAACAAGTGATGCCTGGACCATGGCTCTAAGCTAAATACCAAGACATGCAGTATTGTGCCCTTTGGCAAACATGGGCACCTGTGCATCTAACATACAGATCACACCCCTTTGAAAATTAACAAAGTTATTGTGGATCTGGGCACTTTGACAATAAACTATACTTTGATCACTATGTAGTCACTGTAATTACAAATCCTTTAATTCAGATAGACTGATTACCAGGGGTATATGTTCTAGGGCTGGGAAAGTTATCACCCCTCTCTACCTCTCTCTCATCAGACCCATAGTAGAATAGAATGCCTCTTTTGGGATGTACTTCTCTAAATATATGACTCATCTCAAAATATCACAGAATTTCCTCAGTAAAAGAATCAAGGACAAATATTGCTTGCTCCACACAAACTGCCTTAAAGCATTTTCCCTCTACTCTTGTTTCCTACAGGCTCTTTTTTTTGGGGGGGGGGTAGCCCACTGCATCTCCTACAAAACTTAGAAGGATTCAGTCCTATGCAATATCCTGCATATCTGGTAAACAACCAACAGTCTAGACACCCATTCAAAGGAAGTAAACTTCTGCCACAGCATGAATTGGACCTGCTGATATGATAGATCTCGCTTTCAAAGAATTCCTCTTTTAAGGTGTAGACTTTCTTTAGATGGAAAGCAAAATAGCTCACTGACCCTCTTTAAGCAGAACATGGAGAACAGGATGGGAAACTATAAATTCCCATCAGGTCTCGCCCCTCGTATCCTCATTTACATAGGAAGAGAAGATAGTGGACTACGTACACGTTGGTTTACAAAGTCCATTGAACATGTGGGAGAAACAGACAAATGTAGGTTTTGTAAAACAGAATTGGAAACAGTTGCACACCTTGTTGCTGGTTGTGATATACTAATGGCAGAAGGACTGTGTACTGAAAGGCATAATAACGTGACAAGACTGCTGCATTGGGGATTGTGCAAACATCATAATATTGAAGTAGCTGAAAAACACTGGAAACATGAGCAACAAATCATTATAGAAAATGATGAAGTTTATATCACATGGGATCACCCATTACTAACAGTTCAAAAGATAGATGTGAGATAACCAGATATAGTGGTCCATGAAAAGAAGACAAAAGGAGTATTGATCATTGAAATCACCACATCCACTGAATGCAGTGTCTTATGTACAGAGAGACACAAAGTCATAAAGTACAAGGATTTGCAGGCAGAACTGAGTGCAATGTGGAAGGAGGATACCCAGGCAGTTCCAACAGTATTAGGAGCAACAGGCCTTATAAAAAGAATTTACAATCATGCTTAGATATGTTACTGATACATATAACTCCATACGAATTGCAGAAGGAGTCATTACTGGGAACACTGCAGGTGTTCCGAAGAGCACTTTTGGCTAACATCAAAGATTGAAACAATACTAACTTCATGAACTTTAATTGTACTTTGACTTAGGAATGGGGTCCATTCCTGTCATGGTATTAGAAACCCAAAAGACTTGGAGAAATTAAAAAGAGGACAGTAGACAGTAGTTGTTCAAATCACTAGATACTGACAAATTGGGATCTTAAGAGGTCAAGTTACAAATTACCTACTTAATTGACAAACCTAGTATGAACCTATGAACCACCTAAAGCAAAGCCAGAGAATGAAAAAATGAAAAAAAAAATTAAAATAGAACGACAAAAGAAAGTTAGAACCACAACTAGCCAGGGTGAAAATGGCATTATTGGAAAAACTTACTTGATTCTAAATAGCAAAATTATATGTGATTAAAATAACTAATAAAAATAAATAAACTATAAAACTAATTTATCTTAAGGAAACCCTCACTAGAGTGCTACAGTTGTATAAAATATTAACTGAAACTTTAAAAAAAATATATTAAAAATGACTTCAGAAGCATAATAAAAACCAAAAGCAAAAATAATACAGTCTACCAAATTCAAATATGAGGTAGATTTGGCCTCCCAGGCCAAGGACAACCACAGGTATTCTTTAGCTATGTTCGCAACATCAAAGGCAATACGCAGAGCTCATTGTTAATGGAGCCACTTATACTGAGCCAGAAGAGATAGCAAACTTACTGGCAGACAAATTCAGCTCTAACTTCACCGCCCTCTCCCCCCCCAACCTCCCCTCAACAAATGAAATCAAATATAACTCACCCTACAATGCTCTCTCTAATGCCAAGAACACTGCATTGATGGGCCCAGACAATATCCCTGGATGCTTGACAATACCTTGGATGCCTGGATAGCATGAAACCTGACCTATCAGGTCCTCTGAAATTGCTGTTTAAGTGTTGCCTCCAAACAGGTGTCGTGCCTCATGAATGAAGAACAACAACAGTCATCCCTCTGCACAAAGGTGGGTCATCTACAGACCCATAAATCTCACTAGTCTCATGTAAAGACACAGAAAGGATTATCATGGAAATTATCAATAATGACATAAGGCAAACTCCTGACACTATGTAATGGATGAGGGAAAAATGGTTCACACTGCCTACCTTGACTTGGCCAAGGCATCTGACACAATACTCAGTCATTGCTGACAAACTTAAGAAATTAGGTATAAACCCTTATGTCATCAGGTGAATAGCCAGCTGGTTCACAGACAGGACCCAGAGAGTTAGAACTGGGGAGTCCACCTGTATAAAGAGGCCAGTAATAAGAAGAGTCACTCAGGGATCAGTCCTAGGCCCCCTTCTTTTTGACATTTACAAATTTACAGATGATTACAAATTAGGAAGTCATAGAATCCCCCACCAACACGAATGCTCACCAAGAAGGGCTGACACAGACAAATAACTGGTGTCAGAGCCATGGACCAACCTCTCAACCTGGAATCATCAAAAATCTGGACAAAGGCCTATGAAAAATAGGTACAACTGACCAAAAATCTGTATGCTGATTAACATACAATTTGCATACATAATTATGGAACCCCACCCACTCCAATGTTATTATGGGATACAAACTTTTAAACCCAAATTGAAGAACAGACAAAATACTTATATCAAACTTTGAACTTTTGCAAAACTAAAATACAATTTTCTTTTATAAAAATAAAATTAACTGCTTCTACACTAATATTAAATTACACAAAATATAAACAGAACAAAACTAAAATCAATTGCTACACTCATATAAAATTAAAACACAATTTGTGTAAACACCCATCCAGTTATTTAAGTTTACCTTGAAGGTGTAAGGGTGTTACTCTGCTTGCCATGTAGTGGAAGTTTGTGCCAGATGTGTGGGTTATGCTGGGATATGAGTCGATCATGCCAATGTGCCTTATTTGTCTGTTAAAGAAGGTATAGTTTCTTTAACCTGATATTTGAGGAACCATTTGTTTCTGCTAAGATATGTCTGGAGTAGATATCTCATACTTTCGCATTTTATTCTCTTCAAAATTTATTCCAGCATTTTTTCAAAACATTCTTGTTTTAGCCTCCTTTGCACTTTCCTAATCAATCCAATTTTTCACTCCTATTCAGTCTCCCAAACCGGTACTATACATTATATGCATGTAATCTTGTTATGCTCTGTACAGTGGCATAACTTAGCTTTTATTCTTCATTTCCCCTTTTCTCATTATACAGTGTAGAAGTCTAAAAGTTTTAACCACCACCACCTTCTCGAATTGTTGTTAGTATGTCATTAGTGATGCAACAAGAAATTCTGGGTCTTTATCCTGACTCACCGCCTCAAGCCTGTAGCTTATGTATACTCACAGAAAAGTTATTCCCAAAGCGCATGGCTATGCAGCTGACAAGGAATCCCAACTATCACCTATTATCACCTACTTATACTGCCCATGTCACTTATATGCTCTCGGCTGTCCATTCCCACCACTGCTAGCATCTTTAGTTCTCTCCTCAAGCTACTACCTTCCTCATCTTTTGGGAAGTACTCATCGCAGACTGCAGTGGACATGCAAGTACCCACAAGCAACTCAAATATGAAAAACAAAGCAAAACAGACTTCAGATGAGCACATCCTCTAACACAGTCAGTATGAATGAGTGTCAGACCCTTTCAATGGGGAAAATGATGAACAAGGACTTTTTAAGACTCAAAATGGAGAACATTCCTCATAATGAGGTACACTTGAGACATACGATTACAGTGTACATGATTATATCTCGTTGAATAAAAAGGTAGTTTGTAGTGTCTAACTTCATTTGTCTCTCAGTTTTTCTTAGCGTTAAACCATCCCAGCATTGTTTCTGCAGGGAAGTGGTACATTGCTATGGGGGTGCAAATGTTCTTGATTTTGTGTCAAGATGTGAGAAGATGTGTGTACGCTCATAACATCTGTGATTGTGTGGAAACATTAAAGATTGCCACCACAAACTACCTAAGACTGTTCAAAGACAGAATTGTTTATTCTGCAGAAATGGGTGAGAGTGAAAATTATTTCATTGTATTAATTTTCTAAGTTTTTAAGTGAATAAATGTCAGATATTTAGAGACTGTATGATTATTTTCATCTACGTCCTTGATTCAATAGGAACAACGTTATTGTAAAAGTATAAATATGGCAGAGATGGGAGGTCAGACAAAGACAATCTCCACCCACCCCACTTGTTACTTGCCTGCCACCAAGCACTAATGGGGAAAACTGCCATAGACCACTAAGATAAATTCAAGCACAAAACAGCCAGGAGACATAATTAGCTTTCTTTGTTCACTGAAGCATCGCTCTCTCCTGCCATTCACAGTCTCCCTCCTTCTATGACATAAGTGATGGGTGCACTGTTTTGATGTTTCTCCAAAACGTGGCAGTTAAATCTCCATCTCTGCAAAAAGAGAGGGGGATTTGGAGAGGAGGGGGAAGAAAAAACAAACAACATCAGCATCAGCACCATCCACTAGTATAACATTCAAAATCTGCTTGGGCCATCTGCACTACTCACTCACCTGCACACCACTACAGCACCTCCAGCTCACTTCTGCATTACAGCCTATGGTTGCTTGAACCGGTGGCACCCTGGACTGACTACACTGAGTTCAAGTGTCCATTTATGTTTTGTTTTTTTGTTAATTCTGAAACTTTGCCAGTGAAAGGGACATAGTTTGGTGAACAATGCAGTGCAGCATCTCAAGTTGAGAGAGAGAGACAGAGAGCGGCCACAGCCGTTGTTCAGCAGAAACATCTTGTTCATTTATTTATTGGCACTTCTACTAGCTTGCACTCTGTAAACACACATGTTTTGCTTCACTTTCCAAGTTTCCCAGCTGATGTGCTGGTAGGAAGAACTGACAAGTGTAGCTTTTGGCTGGATAGATATATTTAAGTCATATGCTGCTGGGTTATTAATAGCTCCATACTGCAGATTTTGTGTTTATCCATGCAGACTGTGAAAAAAATCATAATTTGATGGGGCCACTCAGGAATTTTTGGCACCCTATTATTTTGCACCCAAAAACAGGAAATTCTGATGGATTCGGTACAGTTGAGAGGTATACCATGGACTAAAAATAAATGCCAAGAAATACATCATAGTATCCTACATGAAGGCTTCTAACCCTGGTGACTATCGTATTGACAATACATCCTTAAGTGTCAACCCAATAGTTAGGGACTTGGGGACATACATATATAGTAATCTAGCCTTTGACCATCGTGTGTCTACAGCAGTGAGGAAATCATTCTATGTTGTGCAACTTATAAACAAAGGTATGGCATCTAGGTCCAAGGAGGTCATTGTTCCACTGTATTCAGCATTCATCAGACCTGTCATTGAGTTCAATGCCCCCTTTGGTATATACCTAACCAGGCACATCCAACAACTGGAAAGTCCACAGAAATTCCTCACTAAAAGAATACAGGGCATAAGTAACATGCCTTATGCAAACCAACTCAAAGGCTTATCCCTGTATTCTGTCTCATACAGGTTGTTGAGGGGAGCTCTATACCTGGCATACAAGACATTGTCAGACCCCACCCTGAAGGACTGTCTGCATACCCCCAAAACAAACAGCAGAATAATTACCCATTCTAAAGACATAAACCTTGCCTGTGATATAAATAGGACCTGCTAGAGAGGCAAGTACCCCTTCTCTGGAACAGGCTCCCCATCCATGTGAAGCAGGCTTCCTCCCTAGGCCAGTTCAAGTGTAACTTGGATATGGAACAGGAAATTCATTCCTGGTTTGGCAGCTATGTCTCTAATGGACACAGGCAGCTGGTAGGTTCATCTCCCAGGCCCCTGCTTGTAAATGTTTCATCTCCCAGGTTCCTGCTTACACTTAAAGGGTACTAGCGCTTCTCAGAGATTTGGGATGCACAGCTAGGCTTAAAAGAGGCCCTAGAAGCTGTTAGCCTAGTACACAACTAAGAACCTATGAACCTATTAAAAGACACACAAGGCACCCTCATAAAAGCATACAGAACTACAAAAATCCATATTCAGTAGACAGCTTATATAGATAATGCATTATAGCATCCCACTGAAATGAACAGGTTCTTAGGTTCATCAGAGGTTACTAGGCTAATGGTCCTAGGGCCCTTACAAGCCAAGTTCAACCCTTGTTCCCTTAAGTCTCTAGGGATATGGTCTATGTTATAAGCAGATCTAAATCAGCACCCACTTCAACTATCCAAGAGGGACACAAGTGAAACCCTGGGGTGAATTTGCAGTTTGTCATCCAATCATCCAAGTTACGCTTAAAAAGGGTTAAAAAGGGGTTCTGTTTAACCTGTATTAGAAGTTTAATCCAGAGGAGAGGCAACCTCTGAGAGACATATCTGTCTCTCCAGCAAGTCCTGTTGATGTCACATGCTAAGTTAATGGTCCCTACAGCAAGTGAATAGTGCACCATTTGACTTACAAATGTGCAGCATTTCCATTAAGGCAGGATCAGAGGTTGCTCTCTATGCAAGGCACAGGTCACCTCTGAGTAGTCTGTATGATATAGAGTATAGTGACAGTGATTTCAATCTGTCTACATAAGACGTGCTGAAGACCATGAATTTTCTTTGTGAGGAACCTTTGAGATCTCTCCAATTGCTGCAGGTGCCTGTTTAGGTACATACAGGGCCGGTGCTAGTATTTTTGGGGCCCCCAGCAAGATTCAAGTTGAGGGCCCTACCCAGGAGAATATAAAAAGTGTGACCACATTGTCATCACGCCTCCTTCCCTATCAAGCTCATGCAGCACCATTTAACAATCACTGTGTAATGTTATTACATTCTGGCCATTAAAAAGACTTGAAATGTCAAGGTACACACTGGCTGGCATTTAGTACCAATGTTACATTATGACAAGCCCCTGTACCACAGTAAGGTAGCCACTCACAATGGTACACACACACACTGACTGGGACTGAGCAGTAGTGCAGCAGTTAACTTTGTCACCCCCCCCCCCCAGCAAGAGGTTCTCTGGTTCAATTCTCAGCTGGGGTACCTTCTGTGTGGAGTCTGCATGTCCTCCCTGCATTCGTGTGGTTTCCTCCCACATTCCAAAGACATGCTTCTGCAGCATTTCTCCCTGGGCCTCTGCTAAAAATAGGCTCTGTCCTAGTCGGACATTCCCGGTCAACAAATGTTAAATAAATAAAATTTAGTACCAATAAATGACTGCTCCCAGTTTGCAGTCATCAGCAAACTTTGTTAGCCACAGACCTTTTGTTTTTGCCTGTACTTCTGAGAAATAGATTTCAAACAATAAGGGCCCCAGCACTGATCCCTGTGGAACACCAGTGGTAACAGGTCTGCTGGTGGAGGTTGAGTCCCCTTTTTTGACTGTATGTGTTCTGTCAGTGAGCCAGTTTGCAACCTATCTGACAGTGTATGGGTTGAGTCCCAGCTGAGTGAGTTTTTCAATGATGCCTGAGTGGGGGATTGTGTCAAAGGCCTTGGCCAAGTCTAGGTAGGCTTTATGCACAGATTTGTCTTCATCCATGGGTTTGGTGGCAGTCTCGAAGAAGTCCACCAGTTTCAACAGGCAGGATCTCCCTTTAACAAAACCAAACTAGGTTGGGTCAAGTGTTTGAAGGTCTCCTATATCCTTGTTGATAAGGTCCATGATGATTGTCTCCATGACCTTGCAGATAAGACTGGTTAGGCTAATGGGACTATAGTTCCCAGGGCCAGTGAATGCACCCTTCTTGTGCAAGGGGTTGATGGTAGCTGTTTTCCATTCTGCAGGGACAAAGCCAATGCTTAGGCTGTGGTTGAAAAAAGCACCCAATGGTGTTGCTAACTCCTGTTTTAAACAATTGAGAACACAGGCTGGGATGTTATCAGGTCCCATAGAGGCTGTGTTCTTGGCCTTGGAGAGAGTGGTTAAGACCTGCTCTTTAGAGATACTCTGTGGAGAAGAGGTGGTATGAATGCTTTGGGGTGTATGTGATGGGGACACGGAGGAAAAGTTTTCACTGAACCTGTCCGCTAGCAGGTTGGCTATTTCCACTGGTTCAGTATATGTGGTGCCATTCACTACCAGTTCAGTGCAAATCTGGGGTCTTCTTTAAGGCTTCGGATATAGCTAAAGAATGCCTTATGATCATCCTTAGCCAGGGATGCTAATCTAGATTCGTAGTTAGCTTTAGAGGACTTTACAAGAAATCTTATTTACTTGTTCAAGCTGAGAATGGTGTGCTTCCAATTCTGAGAAGATTCCTTCTTGCTCTTATACAGCAAATTCTTCCTATTACTATAAAACCTGGTTATGGTGGATGTCCACCAGGCAGGCTTGTTTCTTTCTTGAGGATCTTGCTTTGGTCTTATCAGGAACAGCTGAGTCAATACAATTGTATAGATGTTTATACAATACATTGGTATATATCCCAGTATAGGTGTCCTTGCCATCAATGGAGACAGGAGCTTAATTTCTCCTGAGGTGTGTGTGCATGTGAGTGCTCTGATGATATCATTCCTTTGAAAGAGACTGATTTATGATCAGACTTCACCAGGGAGGGCTGCCTACTTGTGTTAGTGCACCGTTCTACCATGTTGGTGAGTACCAAGTCTAGAATGTTTGGGGCTCTTGAGGAGGTGCCAACTATCTGCTTCAAGGCATTTGAGTTAACGAAGTTCAAGAACCTTTGGGTGAGTATGCTTGTACATGTATAATTTACCCTGTCTATAGATGGGTAGTTAAAAGTCATCTACATCCATGATGTTTGGTTGTATTTTGAGTGACTCAAGTAGATCCAAGTAGGCAGTGTGGATATCATGTTTCATGGAGGGGGTTCTATAGCTGGTGATAACTTGGAAAAGGGTCTTTCCTATAGTTATTTGCACACAGAGTAACTCTAGGAAATCATTCTGTTTGACCAATCAGGAGGTGTATTTATATTTAATGAATATTGATACTTCTCCTCCTTTAGTTTTCACACGTTCATTTTGTGGTCTGAATGTGTGCTATGCTTTATATCCTGGTATGGCTGGGGTGATCTCCGTGGCTCTGAACCAGGTCTCTGTGACTGCACAGATGTCTGCATCTTCCAAGGTGAGGAGTGCTTCCTGTGAGTGCAGTTTCAGATTTAGACATCTAGCATTTAACATAACCTTAATGTTGTTTTTGAGGATATTTTTCCATCAGTAATTTTGTTTTTGTGACATTGCCTAAAAAAGGCACTATGGGGGAGACAAGAAGCTGTAAGCCCAGAAGTGACAGGTGGAGACCCTCTCTGGCAAAGCATTGTGGTCTGTCAGCCATATCGTCCCAGGGTGACAGGTACTGGATCCCCTTAGAATGACTATGCTGGATTTGAACACAAGACCATGTACATGACAGTCCTACACAAACACCTGTTGCCAAAAGAAAGTAGTAATAGTAACTCAAATTGAAAAAATGTGAATGTTCAGCAACCATGTTGTTATTGCTTTTCTGTTTAGGTAAATATGTTTTTATTATAGTTTTATTCTGTATTTAATATAGCTTACATATTCTGTTATCTGTCTAATTTTATGCAGTTATTGCTGAGGGTTTAAGACAGTGGCTGTGAATCAGAAATGCTTACCACAAGGAGGAAGCCTTAACATAACCATTTTCTGCCTCACAGTAAGCCTTTCTGATTCTTAGACCATCCTAGTGCTGGGATTTTCCACTAGCAGAGATGTTGGCATAGACAGCAGTCTTGACAGCAAAGCTGCAAGATATTGCAGCAGTCCAGGTAGCACTGAATACTAATTTACCATGTGGTCTCCCCTCAAAATACCGTCTGCTCCTGCTTTAAACTGTTTAGCAATTCAGAGAATTGCTCAACAACTTAACATTTTACTGTAGGAGGAAAAAGTGAACTCTGTTAAAAGATTACAGTCACCCAATCACTTCTATAGAAGCATTCATAGTGCAGGTAGGTTTAGCGAAGTTGTGGGGTTTGAGGGTGTATTAGTGTGTGTACATGTGTGTTTATGACTGTAGGGGTATGATACCCCACCACTGGTCCAGTAATCAAGGATCCTCAATTTTCACCATTGGCGCCAGTGGAGGATGTACACTGGGAGGATGACAAGTACACACACAGTATTTCCAGATGCAGCTCTCTTCATCAAGTGCAATTTCCCTTAAGAGCACACACAAACCACAGTCAGTCCGGGGCTGGATTCTCCCTCTTTCTCCAGATCCCCAATATGACTCCCCACTGGCACATCTATAGAGTATCTCAGCTGAGTGACCAAAGCAAGACCTCCAGCACTCTCTCTGTCCAACCAGTGCTTCGTGTCCATGCCAAAGTAGCTGACACACACTCTTTGAGGTTTGATTTGCACACACACACACACACACACACACACACACACACACACACACACACACACACACACACACACACACACACACACCTGGGAAAGGCTGGCACAGGTTTACTAACTATGTCTCCTTCTGCCCAGACTATAAGGAGGTTATCACTGCCACCAGTACCTCTTTATCAGCTACTTTAAGGCCCTTAACAAAGGGTGTCCAATCTTACTGTGTAATGTTACTATTAATACAAATGGTAATTTCATTAAGAACAAGGCTATTAGGAGTGGCCCACAGTGTCACCAAATAAATATGCAACTACTCTCAGAACTTAAATAGCTCTACAAAGATCATCCACAATAAAATATTTAAATATATTTAATAATAAATAATAAAAGAACAAGAAAATACTCAGTATATATTTACTGTGACATCAGAGTTCAAAATCACAGGAAATATTTAAAACAACATTGCAGGACAGTCTCAAATAAATAAAGAAAAATATGTAAATTAAGCGTTGTTATAATCCTGACTATATCTAAGAGAATTATACTGTTCAGTAGACCTACTTACTCAGAGCAAGGCAGAGGTGTGGTGAATGGATGTTGTCAGGTCCAAGACAGAATACAGAATGCTGTCTCAAACTCAGAGAGTTCTCAAATTAATATCTCAAATATTACTGCTGGGCTAGCTTGCAGAATGACATAATTTCTTGTCATCTGACTCCTTGTTCCCAGGCCCCAAAACAACCACTGAGGGCAGCTGGTAACATTTAGTATATACCTCAGGTCTTTGGCAAATGGTAGAAGTCATAAAACAAAAAAACACTTCCAAAACAATACAGAAAACTCCCCAGTTTCAGACATTCCCTGGGATTCATGAAGCTTGTGCCAGGTGCAGGCATAACATCAGCATTCTTACACCAAATATGACCGCTGAGCGATTCAGGTAGGAGCTGTTTCCACATGCACTACCTGCGTACGCTACGCCAGCACAACTCCTGAGCCATGTATGCTAACTACCCCATCTGCAGCAGTGTAGCATGCAAATGAAGGTATGTAGCGATTCAGGAAGTGGTGCAGACGTAGTGTAAGCATGCAGAAATGCAAACCGTAGAAAACGGTTTACATTTTTGCAAACATAAAATTGGAGCCATGACAGCCGACAAAACACATGTATTATAATGTTAATATATGCCAATGGCTAAATATATAGCCACTGGCATAAAAAAATGTACAAAATATAAAATTAACATTTAATATATATAGTCGCACTATCACGATGTGGAAGCGCAGGGCAACGGTGCACAAAGGGGATCGCAAGGAAGATATAAAAATATAGAATAAAACCGCAATGAAACACATATCACAATTTCCCCATAATAGTCAATGGCAGGCATGCCACACCGTACTCATGGAGCAAGGGTTGCTAAGGAGCAGTGACAGTGTTATGCACAGTAGCTAGGAGTTAGTAGGCAATGCCATGCAAATGAGAGGAGCAATAGTGAATCGCAGCACCTCACAGCATAGTGTTATAACACCGAGGTGAGCCCTTGAGATAAAGATGACATCAAGAGAGGGGTGTGTCGCCATTGCTAAACCGGTCTCCTCCTAGCTAGGCAAAGCTGCAGGATAGGGGTCTGTCAAATCGCCATAGCTATGCTTAGCTGAGAGTACACAAGGTAACTGAGTATGCATGTGAACGGAGATGAAAATGCGTGTAAACCCAGTAAACAGGTATGCGCATCGCGCACTGCAGCCAAAACAGGAAGGATATAGGAAAGAACTAAGGAAATGCTGCAGCAGTGAAATTGGAGTGCAAATGACTAATTAACACCTAGGAGCCTACAGTGGGCCATTGACAACAGCTAACAAGGCTGCAAGCAGCTACCTGCAGAACAGGGAAGGGGAGGGGCTGTACTGCAAAGAAAACAGCAAAGTGTCAAAGCAGAACAAAGGTGACATGCAGTATATCAGCTGTAAGGCACATTTCGCCATGACTGGGTAGGGAAAGTACAGAACAAGAAAGACGGCAGGTGGATGCATGCCTGATAATGGGAGTGGATCCAGGTCTAAAAGTGAATTAAAGGGCAACAGATTAATCAAGGCAGGCAAGTAGATCTCCACAGTAAAGGCCCCACACTTGCAATACTCATTGCAAAACCCATAATTAAGACACGCAGCAGCTGGAATAGTCTATACACACCCACTTACATCAGCAGCATCCATAGCACAATACTATAAAGTGTGAAAGCACCTCACACACATTTGTGTATTCCCATACACTCTGCATCAGTGGTGTATACAGACATGGAACTTTTATTATGTACATGTTAGGGGCTGCCATAGCTTTGATTCACCAGCATGTGTTGGAAACTGAAGGTGGTGTGGAGGTTGATGCATGCGACCACCGCAGACACCAGAGGAGGAGGAGAGTGTTCAGACCCAGGCTAACCTACCAGGGGCTACATGACCTGGAGATAGCAGAGCATTACAGGGTGGACAGGGACACCCTACAGCAACTTGTGGAGCTGTGCCCGCCACGCCACAGAGCCAGAGCAAACAGAGGGGAACCCATCCCAGTGGATACGAAGGTATGTGTAAGCCTGAGAATACAAGCTACAGGTACCTTTCAAAGACCAGCTGTGGATATCAAGGGTATCTCACAGGCATCAGCATCTAGGGTACTACACCAGTTCCTGGATGCCATGTTACCACATGCCAATGAGCACATATACTTCCCCCGAATGCAGGAGGAGTTGGCCAGCAATATGCGTCTCTTCCACAGTGTGGTAGAATATCCAGAGGTACTGGGTGCAATAGACTACACACACATACACATCAAGTCACCACCCGGTGAGCAGGGAAGGTGCTACATAAACCGCAAGGGATACCCCTCCATCAACTGCCAGGTCATGTGCAATGCCCAGGGCATTTTCATGGATGTGTGTGCTGGCAGCCCTGGAAGCTATCACGACTCCCACATCTGGCATGCCTCACAGCTGTATCGGTTATTTAGCATGGGGGGGCATCCCAAATGGCCACCTAGTGGGGGATGCTGGCTATGCACTGGATCCATGGATGATGACTCCCATCAGAAATTCACACACACACACACACACACCCATGCAGGAACGCCATAATGAGGCACACGCACAAACCAGAATCATCATAGAGCATGTGTTTGGGATGCTGAAATCATGGTTCCGTTGCTTGTACATATCTGGTGGAGCCTTGCAGTACTCTCCAGGCACGTGTGCCCACATCTTCATAGTGTGCACTATGCTACACAATATGGTCCTGTGGAAACAGCTGCAGCAGGGACAGAATGGTGAAGGCCTTCATAGCCCACCACCATTGCCATGGGCCCCACAGACACAGAGGTACTCAGACCACGAACACTCTGAGCCAGCCCCAGTAGGCAGACAGAGGTGTGCCCAGTATGCCCATGCCTTGGCATGTAGGCACCTAGGGAATGACACCTTTCAACACCTGCACACGCAGTAAAAATGGATGGCACAAACACAAGACTACCTGTAAATTGTCATGTATAGGCAGTCTACTGTGTGCATCCAACATAGGCAGGCCTCAACTATTGCACACACAAAAGCTATTGGCACAAGGTAAGTCAACAACTGAACAGTAAATTAAGCTATCAGCATATATAGATACTGTATATATAGATTCATAGGTAGGTACTTGACCAACTGCCAGAGGCCATTCATAAGGCCAGCCAAAATGTGTCAGCTTTTGCCACCCCATTGATTCATTAACCATCCCTCTGTGGAGCAGAGCCAATGGCAGGATCCCTGGGGTGCATCTACTGTTCCCCATCCACCCTTCAAGGTTTCTCTTGCAGAGTGTTAGTGAGGGGCTCTGTATAATGTAGTTAGGGATGTTGTTCCAAAGTATGGGGAGTGTCTGTGACAGGAAGCTGTCCCTCCAGCATCTCGCGGTTATTGTTGTGGCAAGGTCAGCTCACTACACTGTGACATGGATTCCCATAGGTGGAGCATATCCATCAAGCCTGAGTTTGACATGGCTGTGTTGGTCAGTGGAGATCATCTCTGGGTAAACGAGATGCCACTGAGTAAAGCAGGAGTTTATTCAGTACGGATGCATAGACCATATGTTGGAGGCTAGTATTCCCCTTGGTGAGGTACATTCATGGACCCCCCCAGCTGTTGGATGTGTCCTCTGAGGTACATCCCACATGGGTTATTATACCCTATGATGGGACTGATGAGTGATGAGTAAAGGGGCACTATAACCCCAGTATGTCTAGATGGGAATCCTTTAGTAGTCAGATGGCCTACATAGAAGGATGTCCTAACTACTTTGGAGATATGATTGTCACAGGGCAGATCACTATCTACCTTAGTCCCCAGATACCCCATTACCTCATCTGTATTAAAGTGGCTGCCGCTCATGTGTTAATATGTGGGTGCCAATTCCACAATGGAATGACCATGCAGTTAGTGGCACTTGGCTGGAGGCCATGTCGTTGGCACCCTGTGACATTCTCTGTGAGGCCCTCTGAGGGATGTCCGTGTCAGCTGGACTATCAATCATGGCTTCCAGTTTGCAGTCATTGCCAAACAGGGTCTGTTGTAGTCCACCTGTGTTTGCCTATACATCTGAGACGTATATGCCAAACAGTAGGGCTCCCAGGACTGGATCCTGTGGGACACTAGTCGTGACTGTCCAAGAGTTGGACCTGGAGACTGCTAGTCATACCATGTGAGTTCTGTGTGTAAGCCCGTTGGCAATCCAACCTGTGATGTATGGGTGAATGTACAGGCTGGTGTGTTTATCAATAATACCTGAGTGGGGCATGGTGTCAAAAGCCTTGGTGAGGTCCAGGTAGTATGTGTGAACCACCTCCTCTGTCATCTAATGTCTTGGTGACTGTATGTAAGATGTCAAACAGGTTCAGTAGGCATAAACTGCACTTGACCAAGCTGACCTGGGATGGGTCACGTGTTCGAAGGTTACCAATGTCATTGTTAATGAGTGCCATGAGAATGCGAACCATACCATTGCAGACCAGGCTAGTCAGGCTTATGGGGTGGTAGTTACCATGGTCAGTTGTGATTTCTCCATGATGGAGTGGAATAACCGTTGCCACGCACCATTGTATGGGCATGTAGCCTGTGGAGAGGCTGAGGTAAGAATGCTTAATTAGGTGGGGGGCAGGTTGTCTTGTACAGTTTGCAAGATGCAGTCTGGGTCAACATCTGCCTCCATTGATGCTCTGTTCTGCTGTTAGAGAGGGCCATTTCCACCTGTGTGTCTATGATGGTTGGGATACTGTCCCTTTCGGGTAGTGTTGTGGGCTCCTTAGGGGGTGAAGTATGCATCGAATGTATCTGCAAGAATGTTGGCGATATCAGTAGGATCAGCATATTTTGTGCTATATTTCACTGGCAAAGTGCAAATCTGTGTGTCACCATGTAGATCCTTGACATAGCCAAAGAAGGCTTTGTGGTTACCTTTCAAATCCTTGTGTATTCTCCTGCTGATGTTAGCCTTGGATGATGTCATGAGGGACCTATGTATCATACCAATAGTGGTCACAGATGTATGCCCTTCATGGGATTTGCTGTGTGTCTGGAACACTGTCCTATGTCTGTAGTATAGCCTGTTTATTACAGAAGTCCACCAGACTGGTGTCCTTGTCTAGGAGGAGTGAGTCTTGGTTTAGCAGCGATGGCATGATCCATACATCCGTGTAGGTGCTTATAGACTGCATTTGTAAATCTGTCTGTATCTTGAGCAGTGTTTCCCCTTAGCATGGGGCTGTGAAACCCCCCACCCCTGTCACTAGTAGTGTAAATGTAGCTGTAGGAAAGGTATACACTGTGGTATCCGTGGGTGGGGGAGATGCTAGGGTGTGGAAACAGTGAATAGTTCATGGTCAGATCTAACCAGTGACCGGTTAACCTCCACTGTAGTGCACCTGTTGCCCATGTTGGTGATGACCACATCTAGTAGTTTCCACCCCACATTAGGGAGGTTACCACCTGATACAGGGCATATGAGGTGATACATTCCAGGAAACGCTGGTCCTGGAAGTGAGTACCGGAGTACATTTCCCAGTTAATGGTATGGTAGTTGACATTGACCAATGCCAGGGTGTGCGTTAGGACTGTCATGTTCTCCACTGTCTCCACATAGGTGAAGTGGAGGTCCTGGGTCATGGAGGGTGATCCGTAGCAAGCCACATTCCACATTGCAGTTGTGGCTGATGTTAACTGCACATGTATGATCACAGAGGTATCATGCTGCCCCACTAACCTGGGGGTGTAGGTATCCCTGATGAATATGGATACAGCCCCTCGATGTCTTTCAGTCCATGTTCTGTGGCTGAAATGTGTGGTATGGGTTGTAGTCTGGTAGTGCTGATGTGCTCTCAGGAGCCTTAAGACAGATTTCAGTTAATGCACAGATATTGATGTTGTCCATCCTGAGGAGTGCTGTGAGTGCATGCATGTTATGATCACAACCCCTGATGTTGAGTAGCATAAACCTCACTGAATCTGCTATTGTGCTGTTTACAGAGCTGGTATTCACCTTCAAGACTCTCTTAAATAAGGCACCATGGGGGCACCAATAGCCTTGCCTAGTATTCCAAAGCGTAAGGCTGACACATAGGCTGGTATGGTATCATAGCATGCATGTTCCCCATCTGTGCTTGTTTTTCATCTCCCCTGTAGGTGACCTAGTGGTAAGCAATAGAAAGCCTTAAACTTATACAAGTCTTCTAGCATCCAAGATAGGCTTTTGGTGTGACTAAGTATCAGTGTTCTGTATGTTCTTGCTGTACTCAACTGTTTCCTGACTACATGGTGAGTTCACACTGTATATTGTGATCTGAAGGTCTGTTTATTCAGATATTATAGCTGTGATGGCCTGCAGATTAGAGGTTCACAGATAGCCTACTATCTATCTGCCAGGGACAATTAGAAGCATAGCAACAGTGTGTTGGCCTTCCCCACACCATTGATGGAGTAAGTGAGTCTCTGTCAAGCATAGCCAATGAAGCAATTCCAGGCAGAGGTCTTGGAAGCTGTTGAAGACTGTGGTTGTGGAGAGTGATAGGGGCGCTTAGTGCTCTAAAGAGAGCATGTTAATGTGGCAATTCAACACCATTCAATTCCCCCAACAGGTCTTGCAGCTATCAAACTGGACAGGCTCCCCCACCCCCTAGCTGTATGGTTCTGGGACACATGATCCCAGGGGTGTATAGTCTGTTACCCATTCACACAACAAGGTTTCCCTTGAAGTGTGTCAGTGAGGGGCTATGCCTAATGTAAGTAGGAATGTAATGTATTGTCTCACAGTACATTTGTTATATGTTGTTATGTCAAGAGTATTTGAAACTCAGTGAGTTTGGGGGCTCCCACCCTTTGCTTAGCCTAGCTAACACATAGAAATCATCTAAATAGGAAATAGGCGGAAGCAACGTTAATGTCAACAGTGTAATGGTTACAGCATCCACATTGTATCTGTGCATTCGAGGTTACAATCCCGATAAAGGCAGGGATGTTTATTATGTGCAAAAGTATACCTTAACCACAGCTTG
>NC_056732.1:73787167-73917167 GCF_019279795.1 Protopterus annectens | reverse complement strand
CCATTTACACTGCCAGACCCACCTTACACCACATCCCACACATTGTTTGGGAAGCAGCTACAGGGGTGAGCTGTAAGGCAGCCCAGTCTACAGCCATGACTGGACTGGACAGTCATGAGCTGTAGGTTAACACATGCAGCTCATCAACACAACCAACACATACCCTTACCAGAACACAGTAAGGACACCCACACACACTCTACCAGAAATCACACACATTCACAGATGTGTCTAAGTATCTGGCCAAACAAGTGATCCGCCAAGCAGGAAGAGATAGACACTGAAATACACAAACTGTATGACATAGTTTGCATAATTGTGCCACATCTCTGAACACGTGACTGGAAACATGCCCAACAGTACTTATTTGTGAATGCAAACTCTAGCACTATGTTACACACCGACCTACACGAGGGCGTACATGCTGTCAGCTGTCTGTCTGCCATGATTAGCCACATACTCATACACTCAGACCACCTTTTGAACTATACACATGGCTCTGGCATATTCCATGTTGTTGTGCAGGACCTGTGATGCAGTAGCCTAGACTGTATGGAAACACATGTAGGAACTGTCAGGTCTTGTAGCCCATGCAGGTATGTCCCAAGGCCTGGGTAGCATTCTGTCACTGGTACAGGGACAAAAGGATTGTATTCCAAAATTGCCTAGTGTAGTGGTGCATGTTGCAGGGTATCCAGTATCTGTCGTCCTGGGATAACATGGTTGAATGACCATGATGCTTTGCCAGACAGGGCCTGCACCTGTCATCCCTGGGAATCTGGATACAGCCTAGGGCTCATGCTTCCCCTATAGTGCCTTCATCATGCACTGTTCAGGTGAGGATCCACTGCTGTTACAGGGACAGCCAAGCAATAAACTGCGGGTCTCGCTACACATTGATACATGTCAGAAACACTATACAGACACGCATATGTCAATCCCTAACATGGAGAACATATCTGTGCAGTGGCTGAGACATGTTTCAACGCTCCAGAGAGCACACCTGCATGACCATGTTATAACACATACCTCACCTTTTGCCCATTATCCTTTAATGGAACACACAGGCTGCAGGTGTGTCCATATTCCTGAAGGATATGTACACACCCACGCTAATTGCACTTGCATAACATCAGATGCATTGTGCTGAGCAACTACCTTTGTGCAACAGTGGAATTCAAAATGCACCTTGAGACAGATCACCCACCAGGCCGCGGACTTCCCAACTGTCATAATGTGCTGTAATGGGGAAGATTAGGTCTGAGACAGAACCATAATAATGGCTACTCTCAACTATTCCATTATGAACTGGGAAGACTCCTCATGTACCAACACCTGCGCTCAATGCATGTTGGATTCCATCGGCCCCACTGACCTGGATCACAGTAGCCACACAAACAGGGCTTGCAATATGCTACACATAGTTAGTCTCCAATGCCAATGTTATGTTTCCTAAGAGCAGAGTGGTGAGTGCCATGGCACCCATGCAGATGGACAATGCATGTGCAAATGCTGAAGCCTACACAAATGAACCTTAAGCAGTCACATATGTGCAGTGATTGTGCCATTGAAACAGAACCAGGAGTCAACCCAACACAAACAAGTAGACAAACTGGTGGTACCATGCTTTAAACTGTACCACAGAAGGTAGTAACTGTTGCAAGAGTGAACACACATGATTGTAGGTGATCCCTGGTCAGCCTCAGCAAGATGCAGCTGCACCATATAAAACCACATAAAGCTACTGTGAAACCAAATAGCCACATATTATGAGGCCAAACACAGAGCATTCTATAGCTGTGTCATTAATTGTAATGGCCTGCCGTGCTGCACAGTATTATGGCATGGGAAGTACTGCACCTACAGAAATAGCACCTGTTCATCCAGATAGGGTCTCGGAGAACCTAAACCCACTCCCACCCCCCCAACCGCAACAGATACACTTAGTAATATATCCACCTACACTACAGGGCCCCTGTACTAACGATTATACAGGTACAAGCTGCACTCTCTATTGCCATACATACAGCTTTCATGGGACCTGTCAACATCCCAGGGTGTATCCTACACAAATGTAAGAACATTCAGCATACAGAAGGGCCTTAGTGTGTCAGATGTGTGGTGTGTGATGTATGGCCACAATCTGACAGCTAAGTATTGCATTGCCATCCCCTATGTTACAAACCCTGTACCCATTAACTACCACCTAGGCAGCGGTCAACATAATGGCAACTGTGTGTATGGGATGCAGCTGGACAGTACTTCCCTTTGATAGTTACATCACCAAAAATGACAGGTAGTCATATGTGGCATCCCTAATCATAACAGGGTGCCATCCAGGAATATAGAGATAACTGCTCAGCCATACTCAACAGCCATGTGACCCATAATGGATCACATATTTCCTTTAAGGGTTATTGCCCATGTGTAGATGGCCTACACTGCCCTTCACAATCCCCAGCTGCACTATGTAGCATGCAGCCTACCCTGAATAAAGCCATGTCCAACCCAGAGGTGTAGGACATGCTGCAATTAACACTTCCTGATCCCAAATAAACACATGCATCATGGACATCCACCTTTCTAGTACAAGGATCACAACATGCCTGACAGATCCCTGTCCCATACACTTAACATACTCTTGCCATACTATGCATCCCTGTCCAGCGAAGCTGCACATCGCCCCTCTCTGTGACATGGTGTGATGACCGCATGCCAAATATATCAGTAACCATGTGTATCGGTTCTGTGGCACTGCTTGAACTGACCACTAAAACTTACCTGTCTGTTGCCTACAGCTAGGTAACCTGTCTGCCTAGTCTCATAAATGGCCCAGGGCATATAGCCTACTAGATCATTATGACCATACATGGCATAGTTGATATCCAACCCTGCAAATACCATCAGATTAGCTATTGTCCCATGTGTTACACATGTGCAACACAGGCAATACATGGCAGAATGCTACATAGCTGCACAGTGCCATGTAGATGTATATGGCAAAACACATACATGCTTGCAAGTCTGCAGGGTCACAGGTCATGACCCTAACGGCTATGTATGACTATATATGTGGCATATACATAGCATTAAGGTCGATTGCATTAATGTGAACACATCCAGGCATGTGCTGATAGGTAAAGACACTACTACAGACAAACAGACATGCCCACATCAAGACAACATCCACATGCTGTATGAGCAATGTCATCACATGACACACACATATATGACGATAACATCACATCACCAGTAGGTGTCAAATGTGTGTGCCTTATACATGTCAGTGGTGTTAGTGTCATGTAGATCTAAAAAGATGTATTTGTAATCTTAATAAATGTGATACACATGTATGTTCAGCTGTACCACTGTACTTCTCTGTAAGTTACTGTGACCTGTCTCCATCGTTATGTCTTCCAGATATGCCACGTAGCAGACTGCCGCCATACAGCCGCTTGGAGGATGAGGTCCTCATCCCTTACCTCCTCGACAACTACACAACGCTCTTCAGCCATGTGCCACAGGAAGCACAGCAGTGGGATGCCCTGTGGGAGGAACTCTGCAGGAGGGTAAATGATGTTGGCGGTCACAATCGCACCTATCAGCAGGTGCGCCGACACTGCACTGACTTGATAAGACAGGCAAAACAGCATGCTAATGCAATCACCAGGGAACAAGGTGCAACAGGTGGGGGGCCACTCACCTAGCCCCTACTCACATGTACCGAGGAGCTACTGGCCAACCTGGGGACACCTGCAGACCTCCATCCACAAGCTTTAGCTGGTATTGTGGAGGTGGGTGTTTCGCAACCACTGAGCCTGGAGTTGCCTGGGAAGTCACTACTGCACATAAAACACAACCAACTATCACATGGTTACATGTGTTACTGTACAATATGTAATGTAACATCATATGCAAGGCATGTATGCACACGTCACATACTGTAGTCTGTTACTCTATGTATGCACAGATGTGTATACTCTATAGTATAGTGTATTGTACTGGCTTATGTGCTAACATAGACATTGCACCCTGTAGCTACCACACAGGTGTGGATAATGATCTTACTGCTGTGACACTCCTGTTTAGGTACCTCTGGCATTTTGCAGCAACAGCAGCCTCTGTCAGGTGAGATTGCTATTATTTACCAGGCTTGATAATGCACGGAACATATTAATTGCATGCTATCTGCCATAACACATGTACACATAATGTATGGTGGTTCTGGTAATGGGCACTGGTCAGACCTGCAATGCATCACACTGTTTACCTATGTGAAACAATTGAAGACTATATGAAACACCTACACTTAACCTTCCAAACTGTCAATGCCAGATGTGTGAACAACAGTGAATACAACAGTGGAGGTGTGTTCCACTGTAGGGACAGGTACTACATAGCAGCATTACACATGTTGGGAATATGAACAGTACTGTACAGAGAGCATATGTGTGCACACACACTAAATATGTTGGAGCTGGAGTATGCCCAGCCCACAGGATACACCCTTGTGGAGTATACCCTTGCTATGAATGTCACACAATGTCATGTGCTATCAAACATGTCCATGACATGTAGTGGGCTGACTGCAAAACTGCTCAACTATCCTGCAAAACATGTCTCACATCTCATACATACCACCCTTTGTCTGCATAAACCTGTCCTCAGTGGAGCATATGACATCTATGGGTGTATGTCATATGGGATAACACTGACATGTGAAATAAGATGGCCATCACAACAATTGGACTGAAAATGTGCACACATGGCCAAGGAAGATGGCCAGAGACATGAAGCAAAACACACAGTAGAAGTGATGTACATGTGTGTACACCCTGTTGTACATTGGCTCAACACAATACAACTATGGCTTTTGTGTAATGGTGATATTGCAGATGTGAAACACTAAACATCATACAGGCCTGTGCACAGCTTGTGTAGGCATAACATGAAACCACCACATAACATGTCTTGAACATCTGGAGTGTGTCACGACATGGAAGCATTCACCTATACAGTATCCAAATACATACATGTGTTGCACAACATACACATACATCCACATCAAGCCACAGATACAGTATGTTCACTTTGCTGGTGTCAGACATCACTGTCATGCCTGCTCCTTATGTGTGTGAGGTACACAGATGGCATGTGGGACATAGAGTACTTGTAAGTTAGCCATGTGTGGACATAGTTGCCAGGTATCAGTAATATGATTGCAGATGTGCAGGGGTGTCATCCTTATACCCTTCTGTGACATGTGTCACACATTCCACATTAGGGTTTATTGTGTATACACCTCATTGATGTGGGTCACATTCCACATTAGATATGTATTGTATGTGAACATAGTCATGGCTATGAACTGTGTCAGTAGCTCACTCTGTATAGCAATTGTAAAGCCACATGATGCCCTGCAATGGCTATGCACATCAGCTCAAAGTGCAGTATGTCCCTGCATATTTGTTGGGTGGATAGACAACATTGCATCGGCTGAAGGCCCATGTTAGCATAACATGTCCCTGCATTGGGACACCATTATCGCACTGTAGATCGGAAAGGACACCATCGTGTTACACATGTATGCATGTCATTCAACACGTCATCAGAAGACATGTCATACTACATGTGATTGACAAGGTCATACGCCACACAGCAGGCTGGTGTACTGTAAACCCATGCTGGTTTGTGGCACCATTGCAAAGTATGGAGAACCATGTCAAACATGTGTGTACAGCCACATGCACAATGTCTACACTCAGCTCAGGGGAAGGCGGAATAATGTTGAACAGACATGCACTGCTTTGGGGGAGATATGCAAGCTAGGGCTCAGGCAAACATAGTATGCAGTCGACATACCCTACTGCTCATGCCCTCACATATAGGGGCAGTGGCCAACACAAAGCATCAGTGGCAGATGTACAAAGGTCAGCGATGATCTGTTAACATGTGGTATATGTTGCACACACCATGGCAGTGCATTGCAATGGTGCAAAGTGCATGCATTGTGTTGCAGGTATGGGGCATAGCCTACTAACACAAATGGTGCAATACAGGTATGTATGCTAACCACCACTATAATTATGTAAGGTGCATGCCATCTGCTATACCACATTCATGCTGTTGTGTGCAACTCAGGGATGTATGATAACTACCACTATAACTGCCTAGGCTGAAACTATAATTGTCTAAGCTGAATGTCATCTGCCATATTACCTGCATGTAGCATGTGTGTCTGTGTGTGTCTGTGCATCTCTGTCTGTCTGTCTGTCTGTGTGTCCCTGTCTGGCTGTCTGTGTGTGTCACTGTCTGGCTGTCTGTGTGTGCCCCTGTCTATCTGTCTTTGTGTGTCTGTCTCCCTGTCTGTTTATGTATGTGTGTGTGTCTGTCTGTGTGTGTCTGTGTGTGTGTTTGTCTGGTATAACTTGTAATGTACAGTTCTCTCTCTGTCTGTATGTGTGTGTGTGTGTATGTATGTGTGTGTGTGTGTGTGTGTGTGTGTGTGTGTGTGTGTGTGTGTGTGTGTGTGTGTGTGTGTGTGTGTGTGTGTGTGTGTCCATCCGTGTGTGTCTGTGTGTCTGTGTGTGTCTCTGCCTGTGTGTGTCTGGTATAACTTGTAATGTACAGTTCTCTCTCTGTATGTGTGTGTGTGTGTGTATGTGTGTGTGTGTGTGTGTGTGTGTGTGTGTGTGTGTGTGTGTGTGTGCCTGTGTGTGTGTGTCTGTGTGTGTCTGTGTGTCTGTGTGTGTCTCTGTCTGTGTGTCTGTGTGTGTCTGGTATAACTTGTAATGTACAGTTCTTGTCTTCCCCTCACAGGTGTTGATGTAGATGTGTTGCCCTCCTGTGGTCCACCTGATGTTAGTGTCCCCACAGACTCTAGCAGTGATGATGATAGTATGATTGAGGCACAGGCAGGGTTGTCAGGGGCTGAATCTGTGCCATTGGTTGCCATTCCACCTGTCTCCCGGTCTCCTCGCACACAGTTCCCCTGCCTGCACATACCCCATCACCACCGGCCATAGAGAAAGGACAGTTGGCAGGTGGTAGCATGGAACAGGGAAGTGTGGTGACTATGGAAGGTGTGCTTGCACACCATGATCCCGGTCAAAAGACTGGTGATGTCCCACACAGGCATGTGCCCAGCACTGCTCATAGGAGGACCACTGGCCAACATGCCCCTGCGAGACCAAGAACATCAGCTGGAGTCACGAGACGCATGTTTCAGACTGTAATGGAGGCACAGGCATGTGCTGAATGGCACAACAGAGACAGTCTGAAGCTTTAGAGGGCTGCTGTCCATTCATTAACTGACAACTTCCAGGCACTTGCAAATGCTCACCATCATCTTGCAGATGTTTTGGAGAGACGATTGGGTGAAATGGTGGGAATCCTTGACCGTGGCATGTCAATCCTTGAGCGTGGAATGTCTGTGCTGGAACATCTGGTGGGAGTGAGGCGTCGGGCACGTGGACGTAGGCCAGCTACATCACCTGTTGTAGGTCTACGTGAACATGCTACTGCACATGCCCGCTCCCATAGTGGCGGTAGCAGCAGCAGTGCTGCTGGTGCTGTGCAGTCCACACCAGGACACAGCAGGCCATGTGCACGTGGTCCTGGATGATCCCAATAGAGACCCAATTCCATTGGACATGTGTCATCAGACGGTACCCAATTTGGACCTCTGCCTGGTAGTGCCCGTGCAACCCTGGCAGTCGCAGGTCACGTGGCCATGGCCAGACACCGTGAACTGTGACACCTGCCTTGTACAGTCTGCAGCTGTCAGTATTACCCCTGTGTATGCCAGCCACATGCCAGACCTGTGTGCATGCATACACACACACTGGAACAAATTTAGGGCACCTCAACACACACACGTATAACATCCACACATGCCCAATGATATCACAGGCCCTTAACACACATGCATGATGTCATCCAATGGCACAGCCTAGGCCTCTGGCAAACATTATCACCATGTGCATATGATGATGCCTGTGCCACACCCTTGTCATCCACACCATCGGTACAGGGACATGTTCATATGGTCTAATGCACAGAGTGAACATACTAGGTAGACAATTGTAGATTAATATTGTTGAGTAGTGTTGACAGGCAGTAGACATACCATGTATTGCAGTTTTAGAATGAACTTTGTACGTTTGACAGCATGTATGATGTGTAACAACACTAACAGCATGTTGATCTTGATGTTCTGCCTTCTTCTTTCAGATGTAGTTGCATGTGCTGGGGGATGTTGGTGATTGGGGAGTCCCATATGTACATGATGAATACCCACAGGTCAGTATGACAATACCTGCATGTACTTTGTAGCTTCCACATCACAGTTATATTCACCCATGTTTCAATTATGTTTACTGTTCTAATGATCCAAGGGCATGATAGCTGTGTAGTAAGCTACTATGTTCAGAGCCGTCACATCCATAGTGGGTGACATTACAGGTATAGTTACCTGGAGCACGGAGTGGGTAAAAGAGTAGTATGCTGGATGACAAGGGTAAAGGCCAGTGGAAATAGTGGCTTCTCATTGGGAAGCAGTAATACCCACTGCCATGACAGCATGCAAACACAGACACACCCACACACTCAGGAATTCCAGACACAGTAACACACACTCTGACACACACACACACACACACACACACACACACACACACACACACACACACACACACACACACACACACAGTTGCCAGTGTTCGGATGAGAACCCCTGCCTATGTGCATATCATCATTATAGTACTACGCAATTACAAGACGTGCCACAGAGATTACACATGTACAGGTAGTTGGAATGGCTTAAGATCGAGGACATCGTCAGGGATACTACAGTGCAGTGAGAGTATGTGGGGAGGGGGTGGTCCATCAGTAGGCTATGTAACAACAGGTCACACCCCAGGGTATACATGTTAACAGGTGGTTAGTATGCCCATCTACGATTGATGATATCAACAGGGATGCTAGACTGCTTTGAGTGGATGGGGGGAGGGGGCATTAACATTTCATTATGGTAAAATGCAGCCTCACTCTAGGAACCGAACAGCCATACACACTGACAGCCCCACACACACACACACACACACACACACACACACACACACACACACACACGCACACATGTGTGAGGTTTAACCACCTGCCTATGCCTTTATTTCTACACTTCACTCTGTACTGGTGTCAACAACAGTGTTCAGGAGAGTGATAACATGTGGGATGTATTCCCAACCATACGTGACATATATGGACACAGACCCACACGTGCCAGTACTGTGAATCAAACACCTGCCTGTCTCATGATAGGTACTACAGCAGTACAGCACTATCACATCCAGTACAATGCTTACTGACTCCTTCCTTTGACAACTGTGCTGATATATGCACAATATATGCACAGGGGAGGTATTACTGTTACAGGTGTCATGGGGTTTGCCTTCGGTGTCACCCTTACAGCATTCTACATTGTCTGTCTTCCACTTCAATTAACAAAACCTGACCTTAGCAGGTACACAGGTTATTGTATGACTGGTTGTAACATACCAGTGAGCTGTCCTCAGTAATCATTCATCTGCAAAGAAGCCCCACCACTTAGTAGTCATGTCCAGACATCTGTCCATACCTCATGTACGGCTTACTGTACTTAGAGCATATCACCATATACAGTTGGCAATGTTGAGGCTGTATTGCAACAGCATGATGTACAAAGACAACACTCACCTTCAGACATCAGACACTGCACACACATGGAATCTACACAAGTAGCAATACATGTACACATATGTAGTCTACATCAGTACGTGCACTAGCAGGTTAAGAGGATACATTCCACACCTTCCCCACGCCATGTGTGAAATATAGCCGAGCATTACACCACAATGGATGTTGTATTCATGTACTGGTAGGACACCACCACTTTCACTGAGTAGCCAAGTGAACATATATTACAACAGCACATATCAGCGTGACACACACAGCATTATTCCATGTCATGCTCCTACAAACTGTTACTTGACAGTGCCATGGTGAAGCCAGGGCACTGTAATGGTCAACAGTGAGCACATCATATTTGCCACACACACCTCATGTGTACTGGAAGAGTGCCAGCAATGTGCTCTGTTAGAGCTAGGCAGTACACTCATTCAAGCATGTCCGAGGTCTGCGGCTTGTAAACATCTCACCCCAGCATGTACTGGCTATTGTGGTACTAAGGCTAATGTCGAGACAGCACGCATCATGCATGGCTTCCAATTGTTGACATGGGGTATATGTAGGAGCTGTGGCCACACATGGCTGTACATGTCATGAACATATCACCTGTGACTACTCAGGAACATACAGTGCAGAGCTGGATTTCCCTGAGTCTGTCAATACAGGCCTTGTGTAGGTCCTATGGTCCTGTTATTTTTGTATGTTTGTAGGCATTGCATTAGGTGGACATGTCTAAAGACATACATGCCACATGGAGTGTTGTATGATATGATGGGTGTCATGGGTAACCAGTAGAGAGGGGAAATTACCTCTGTCAACATAGATATTGAACCTTATGTACTGTTAGGATGCTATCTGCTATGTGCATGTGTGTAATGACTGTAGCCACCTGTATGTAGAAAGGTAAACGAAAGCTATGGTAATGTAATATATATATTGTATGAGTGTGGGATGTACATATTCAGGGCAGGTACGGTTAGGTCATATCCAACCATGAGGGTGTAGTTTACTGGTGTACAGCAACAGCCAACCATGTTAATGCTGACAACATCCGAGGGACCCTGGTATGTGTACAACTGAGCAGGTTACAAACAGTGGTATTATTGCATTGCATAACACATTATGCAGCTGTGTCTGTACATGGGTACATTGCACAGTTGATGTAGGCCTAGGTACGGTCCACCAATCGAGGGTTATCTGGTGGTCTACTATACTATTTCATACCACATATGGATGTGTGTTGGTAGTCTGGGAACAAGGTGGTGGATGTATATGAGGATACAACCTAGACTGCAGCATTTGCCACTGTCACCTGTACCTGACTCATCTCTGATGCTTTATGTCAGAGTAGTGGTCTTTACATGTGAGTAGCCTTTATGAATATGTGTACACCACCACCTGGTATGGTCCATACCACTGTTATGACCCACATGTCTGGATCTGAGTTATATGGTGGTAGTGCAATTGTGCCCTACAGAGCCTTCAGCCAGGTGTTCCTCACTGCACAGATGTCAGTATTCCCCATTGTAGGTTCTACATTGAGCAAATGGATTACTAACGCCACACATCTACCATGGGTTAGCATAAGCATTGTCATGTAGGTGTCTGGGTGGTACTTCTGTGTGTAGGACATTTGCCTTGGAATGCAGCTATATGGGTAAATGCGACCTAGGTATTTTCCACACACAAGTGTAACATGGATGCATTTGCTCTGTGTTGAAGGCTCGTTGTTCGGTCATGACAGCCCAGAATGACAGACACTGGACAACCTCATAATAACAGCAGGACATTGGCTTATTGTTTTGGTCTAGCAGTTGCCACCCATACCATGACATCACTGTGCATGGCATTAATGTGCTTGGTAGCAAATGCCCCATGTAAGGTGACGGACAGGGGCATAACTTGTGTATATGACCAATGTGAGATATACTTAGGGTACCAGTCCTGCTAATAATGACAACAACTACCACAGCCGGGAGAGGTCATCTTGTCACCTGCACCTCAGTACCATTACACAAGGTGGCTCACACATTATGCTTGCACATGCCACTGTTCCACATATAATGCCACTATCCACAACCTGCTATCAATGTATGCCTTTCAGGGCAACAAGGTGTGTGACACATGCTGTAGGTAGCATCCGCCTGTGTGACCCAAGTAACCTATTGTCTGTCACGTCCACACATGCATGAATGTGTATACGTAACATATATATGTTAGTACTTAATGTACATGTATGCATGTGTATCACACAGCACAGACACAGATATATCATTTACAGGCCACATACAGGTATCAGGTAGTAAACCAGTATGATGTGCATATATACTAACAGGTAAGATGTGCCTAACTGTAAACCTGTGTGTTTACAATAGGAGTCCATTACAACGTGTTCTGTACATGTAAGTGTTTGAGCATGCACACTGTGGCCTTCAGTGGTTAGAATTGGAGCACATCCCAAACAGCCCTGTGCTACTAAGTGTATGAGCGTACCCACTGCCACCTTGTGTAATTTGAGTCAGTGCATCCAACAAGCCCTTTGTTACTAAGTGTATGAGCATGCCCAGCATAACCTTGTGTAGTTGTATTCATAGTGCATCCCAAATGGCCCTGTGCTACTAAGTGTATGAGCATGCCCACTGTAACCCTGTATATCGATAGTAGTTGTCCATTCCGCAGATGACCATACTCCAGTTCAGGTTCCTGTTGTGCTACAATTATACCTCTCAGGCCTACCTGCGGATGGTGTGTCTTGTTTGTGCATAGAGTTTGTAATGGACACCTACTTTAAACACACAGGTCTACAGCTATGTACTTCATGACTGTCAGTCTCCCTGTTGTTGTCCTCAATTGTAGAAGGGCAGTCTGACTGCCTTTGGATTGGTAATCTCTGTGATGCATCTCGTAACTGCATAGTACTGTAATAGTGATCCTTAGATAAGCAGGAGTTCTGATCCCACCACTGGCAACTATGTGCGTGTGTTTGTGTGTCTGACAGCAAATGCCTGAGTGTGTGTCTCAGCAAATGTCTAAGTGTGTTTGTGTGTGTGTGTCTCAGAAAATTCCTGAGTGTGTGTGTCAGCATAGGCTGAGTGTGGTTGTGTGTATTTGTGTCTGCATCCTGTCATGGCAGCGGGTTTTGCTGCATTCCAAAGAGATACCTCCTTTTGCACTAGCCTTTATCCTTGTCAATCGCTATACTTCTCTCTTCCCCCCTCCCCACTGCAAGTAATTGGTCCTGTGGTGTCACCAAGCTCAGATGTGGAATCAGTAAGTGTAATTGTATGTGTTCTGTGGCACATACCCCAACTGCATACCACTGTACTAGTTACCTTTACATAGGCAAGATGTGTATGCACAATACTGGCAAGTGTGTGCATGTTTGTGTGTGTGACTAACCTGTAGCCAGGCATACACATGTGTAATGTCTTTTAGCACACCACGGTAGCCATCTGTGGTGACCAGTGTCTACAAAGTATTACATAGTTAGGAATGGTAAAGAATACACAGTCAAGCACAACTACAGTTGGGTATGTTATTTTCCTGTGCCACTGTCTAGCAGTGACACAGAAGTGGTTGCTGGGGTTTAGGTCTATACCCATCATTCCCCCACCCTAACTCCACAATCCCTGGGGTAGATTACATTAGCCATCATTCCCCACCCCAAACTCCACATGCACAACAACCATCCCTTCTCTGGTGAACTGCTTATGATTTAAATGTTAGAACACAAGAATGCCTCTGTTTTGTGTACACATCAGTTCCTTTGTAATCCTTCTGTGTCACATAGGGCATTCAGACATGTGTATATATATATATATATATATATATATATATATATATATATGGCTGTGTCTGTGTATATGCATATATATATATATATATATATATATATATATATATATATATATATATATATATATATATATATATATGTGTGTGTGTGTGTGTGTGTGTGTGTGTGTGTGTGTGTGTATACACATCCCGTAGGCACATATATATATTTAGGTATGACAGTTGTACAGATGTAGACATGTCTTTGTTGTTTCACAGAGTATAGTACATTCAAGGGTACTGTACATATGTACACAAAGGGACTGTCCCATTTGTTTTCAGTACTGTGGAATACCTGTAGTAGGATGTGCATTATAGACTCCATGCAACATGTGTACAACCCAGATGGCTTAGAGGTACGTCCAGTGACCTCAGTGTGCATGGTCCAGTTCAAGACCTGCAAGTCTTGTTGATACTGTCAATTAGGACTGCATAAGACACTTTTAAGCAGGTATAATTGTGATTTCGTGACAGTAAGCAGCGGGTACACACAGGTAACAGACATGTACAATCCGCGGTACACTTGGAATGCCCTTCTTTGGCAGTCCTGCTGATGTCACCCACCTACGTATACACCTCTGGGACTGCTGTAACCCAGTATTCTTCGTTGCACGTGCTGCAACTGCTTATTGCTGTAGTGTAATAAACTAGTTAAGTAGGGGTTCTATTCCAAGAGAGACCAACTGTGTGTGTGTCTCTGTCTGCCTGAGACAGGAACAATGCTTTTTAGAGTATGCACACTCTTTACGATTCACATAACCACCTTTGGCAATCCTGCTGATGTCACCCACCTAGGAATACACCTCTAGGACCGCTGTAACCCTGTATTCTCCGTAGCGTGTGCTATAACTGTGTATTGCTGTAGTGTGATAAACTAGTTAGGTAGGGGTTCTATTGCAAGAGAGACCAACTGTGTGTGTGTCTCTGTCTGCCTGAGACAGGAACTATGATTTTTAGAGTATGCACACTCTTTACAATCCATATGACCACCTTTGGTAATCCTGCTGATGTCACCCACCTAGACATACACCTCTGGGGCTGCTGTAACCTAATAATCTCAGCAGCGCATGCTGTAACTGCATAATGCTGTAGTGTGATACATTAGGTAGGGGTTCTATTCCAGGACATGGCTGGTGTGTGTGTGTGTGTGTGTGTGTGTGTGTGTGTGTGTGTGTGTGTGTGTGTGTGTGTGTGTGTGTGTGTGTGCTTGACTGTCAGAGCCTGTGTGGAGGTGGCTGTGAGTGTCTAACCACTGGACATGTTGGGGAGCAGATTTTGTAGTTTTCCTATATGGGGTCCGTCTTATATGTCACAATGTCCACCTCACAAGAAGTACAGATGTCAGTCAGCCAAGAGACTGTGTTGGCAAGCCATACCTCTACATCTGGCAAATGGCCTGGTGAACAAAGTATGCAACCCTACTATTACCCGGAATTTGTCCTGAACCCATGTGTCATACACAAACACACTTGCCTAGAATATCCCGCTATGTTGCTAGTACCCTGCACATTGATGACAGATAGTAAGCATGGTGTGATTGCAGTGGGCTGCAGAGGGCATGGCACCCTGTACAGCGGTAGAATAGGCACATAATTGTGGACAATGTGCCTTCACTATGTTCCCAACTGGATGCCTGCAACATATGTGGTGCCATCAAATGTGTTCCACAGAGGCCATACAATGCCTTACACATGTGCCCTGTATGGACCGATGCCACTGACACCAGGGAATACCTGTATCATGCTATCAATGCAGGTGCAGGGTCAACCTGCTGACTATAAGCAGGTTCTGCCACACCAGACCAGTATTGGCATATCTGAGGATAACAGTCTGTGTACACAACATGTGCCAGCCAAACTAGGTACACCTGTACATGTCACTGTACATTATTGTGGGACATGCACATCCCAGGCAATGTCCATATCAAGGACTATCAAACACAGACATGGCATGCATTGCAAAGCTATGGCCATACACAATGGTAACCAGGATGTCAGGACAGTTCATACAATACCCATCTGTGTGGGACATTGCAGACACTACACCCCTGTACTAAACTGCACACCATTGTCGGGTGGCATGATGCCAAGGATTACCCCTCACCTAGCCTTGTACAACCATCTTGCACAGCCAACCACTACACACCCATGAAGCAATGCACACATGCATGTCAGTACTGGCACCTTGTGTCTGCATGTGGGGTATGATGCTCCCATCCACAGTCACTCCCAGTATAACTCCCATTGGCATACCGACAGATGTCAAACACGTTCACATACCCTAGCTCATAGAACCTCTGGATATCCCCTGTGGTGCATGTAGTACCTGTGCATTACTGCGGTGTGACAGTCTAAGTGGTTTGGGAGTGTATTTGTGGGCCTGGCAAAGAGTGTCAATGTGAGTCCATTAGAGAGTGTGGTTCTGTTGACAATGACATCCGTTCATGTGGACAGACATGTGTGCTACACCTAATGTCTGTCTACTATATCTCTGTTGCAGATGTCACACACCAATGCACATATATGTTCTTACAGGACACCAGCATGTCAGCTTTGTGGCACATGGAGTAACTGCATGCACTTGAAATAGTAATGACTAGTCAGTCAGGGGTTTGAACCCCTGTACTGGTAGGTGTGTGATAGACGATGCCTAGGTTTTAGTCTCCAAGCCCTTCTCTGATGTACTTTGCCTCTGTCTGTCCCTCCCACACACTCTCTGGTGGATGTGGAGGTGTACACTTGCTCAGCAGCAGCTTGTGTATTGTAAGTGATGGTCATGTTCGGTTGATGGCCTCTGCATCTATTGCAGTCTTCCTCTAGCTGAATGCATGTGGAACAGCTGCGATAATGTTCCCATAGCCATTTACATGAAAAACACAGTACAATATCTAGGAACATCATGTTGGTGTTTGCCCATGACAGTTGCTGTGAGTGGTACATGGATTTGTTGTTTGGTAAACAGTATCACAGATGATATCTGGATGTTCCTCAAACAACATACACAGTGGGAAATAGCCTAAAGACAGGAGGGTGATGTGCCAGACATGACTACAGCATGTAAGTGTAGCTATGCTTCATTGAGACAACTGCCTGTTTTACAAGGTGTGTGTAGTAATGGTTATTCTGCATGTTTTAAAACTGACAAGACAGTGCTCTGTTTGTGAGGGACCCCCATCTGTAGGGCCATCCGTGGACTGGTCAGTGTGTGGAACCATTTGTTTCCTGTGTTAATCACTGAACACACATCTGTGAACAGCAGGAGCATAGTGTGAGGGTTGCAGCCATTACATGGTGATAGTGATGAGTTACTGTCATCGCATCTCTGACTGGACATATGTCACATGAAACATTGGTATGACAGACACTGTCTGGGGTTCTCAGTGACATGCCAATAATGGGCCACTGTTCATAGCTGCAGTCACAAGTCTTCTACACGTTGTACAGATGTCATACAGTATATATGCATTTGTTGTGCTCTCTCTGCAAATGTATACCATCTGTTGTGTTGGGTTGATGGTCATATCTATGCATGCTGTTGTAAGTAATCCTGAATGCTGTTGACTATTACTAAGCCATATCTGTGTTTAAACTGCAACACCATAGGCTGTATGGGTTTGGAGGTCCCAGCAGAACCTCCTGTCCCACTTCAGCTGGCCATGGCACCAGGCACCAGCACATCTGGGGCCCAGCCTTGGACATCCACCTCTGTTGGCTCTGCACCGCCTTCTGGTGGTACTGCCACTAAAGATGGGGCTTGTCCCCCCGGGAGCAAGTTCAGACAGAGACATGTCTGCTGTCGTACAGTCCTGGACGTGGTGCATAGGGGGCTCAATAAGGGGTTTCGAGGCCAGATACGCCAGCACAAGGGCAGGGTGTCACATTTACAGGGTGAGGCTGCCCCTGCTAGACAGCCCCCAGCACTGCCACCTTTGCAGCTGTTTTGGTGCAGTGGTGGCTGCCCATGGCTGGGGACCTCCGTCCCACTGTTTCCATCTGGGGGATCATGGGCTTGTGAATGCCCCTTCCCATCCGAGGTGTATCGCCCCACATGTGTCATATACTGGCCCTGTATGCTGTCTTGTCTGTCATCCTACCTTAACTATCCTTCACGAGCATACCTACTCTCCTTCCCCCACATCCCACTCTCAGCCTATGGAAACAAAAGGCCAATTGGTTCCTAGAACATTTGCCTCATACATAGCTGTCCATTTCACACATGTGTTCACTGGACACATGTAACTCTTTTAATATGCATCACCACATCCTCCAGTTGTCCTCACCCCTGTCTCTCAGGTGCATGATCCTAGCATGCACATGACTCCTAAAAGTTCCAGGTATATGTGATGTGGACAACCCCATTGTACACACAACACTACCAGTCCCTCTATGGTTACCCCATGTACCTTTAACATGATGATGATGTCGCACACAGCATCTTGCAAGAGTACTGTTCTCACATAATGATTGGACAGGAATTGTTGTGTTAATGCAAATAACATGCACAGAGTGATGTATATGGCCAATGTACAAATGTTTGCGTGTATGACTGACACATGTCTGTGTGAGGGGGTCTTGATATTACATAGGACGACACCACTACATAATACAGGCTTTGCTGGTGTTTCCCTTTTCATTCCTTTGTAATGCTTTGTTGTCACATGGGATGTTCCTGATATATCTATATATATGTATGTATCTATATGCTGGACATAAACACTCACACATACGTCTACATGATGGAATACATTTCCTATACTGTTGGAATGTCTGCGCTGGATGATATGTTTGTGATAAGGACCGATGTCTGTATATCTGCGATGGCTTAGTGGTACATCACAATAGCTGTGTGTGCAGGATCCTGGTTTTGAGCCTTGCAGAGGCCATTTATTTTGTTACTGGGCAGAACAAGGCCATTGGATACAGTGTGATTAAGGCACATTAAAGCAGTTGTAAGTGGGTGTGCATGGGCTTGTGTGGTGCTAAGCAATGCTAACCTCTGGTTACAGTTTCTTACACTCAGCCTCTACATTGCTTTACCAATGTAATACTCGCATACTGGCGGCCAAACAGGCTTACACCCGCTTGCTGCCGCACTTACAAATGTACTGCATTTGGTGTTTGCATCTGACACTCACGCCCCTGCGTGGGAGTGAGGACTACAATATTACCTTGTGATGCCTATTACATTGGATTACATGCCTACAGTATCGGGAATGGCTGCCCATTAGCCGACAGCATGCCGTTCAACTGTACGGAATCCGTGGCCTGTCCAGAGTTTGATTCATATTATTGATGTGTTTCTCTAACAATCTGCATCCATCTGGCTAACACATGGGAACTGACACTCTTCAATACAAACAAGTAATTGGGTTTTGGAACCCATATCCTTCAGCCGAGTCATGCTACTGCATACCTAATATTCTATCATCTTTCTAAGGTTGTCAGTGGAATATGTGCTTTCTGTCCCTATCAGACCTCTCATACGATTGGGGAAATATACAAACTGAATCAGGGACATGGCATAACAACATCAGGGACACATTTAAAGTATTGGTGCAATTAACCTGACACAATGTCAGACTCAGAACATATGAATTCATACACATTTTCTGAGGTAAATGATGTTTATAACTCTTAATTGTTGTTATTCATTACGTGTAATTCACCGCCTTTCCTCCAAATGTTACTAGTTTTAGGAAGGATTAAGTGGGGCAGAGTTAGAAACCAAGTAGAAATCTGGGACGTCCCTGGAAATTGGGGACAGTTCAGAGGTATGGTCCCTATTTGTTCCCCCAATGGTTTATGTCCTGTCCAGTGGATGTGCTCTTAGGGGTTGAGAGGTATGGGCATCAGCTATGCCCATTTCAGAATATTACTTACATCCCCGGGGCGGTCCTAATACGACTTTGCCAACCAACACTTGCATGCCTAGGCCCATAATTGCATACCCATAGTTCCCCCACCTGCCACTCCTCTACACCACTCATCCTTACTGTGGGTGCAGGTGGGGTATAAACACACCACTACACACTGCCCACTCTCCCTGTGTCAGGACACATGTTGTATGTTGCGTCGACCCATGGCTTATCAGGCTTGCACAACCTACTGGTCTGTGTACATCTACAGGCTGGTTTGATAAGTCATTACCGGGACTGCCTCCGGTCATTAATTTTTGGTGTCCCACATGGGACATCGATGTCTATGTTTCAAGATTAGACCTGGCAGGTCTCTCCCACTGGTAGTATCCTGCCAGCCAGTGGTCTGGGAAGCAGTGGTGTGTTTACCTTTATTGTGTGTCTGTATGTCTCACCGGCCTAGTTGCGGGAGTGGGGGGGGGGGCGTTGATGCTACATGTTACACATTTGTTTATTGGACCCCTCACCCCCATATGCACGGCCTGTGAACATACATTACTCGTAACTGCTGTATCATATCCTAGCTATATACATGTGTATATTTACAGTCACATATATATGTCTAGTTACATTACTATACACAAATATATCTGTATATGTATGCATACATGTATATTTATATTTTGTTGTCTATATATATATATATATATATATATATATATATATATATATCACAACATATGGGTCTATGGGTGTCTGCATATGTATATATTTATATGTGGATATGTATCTGTATTCTGTCTCTGTATGTATACATTTGTACTACGGAGAGGGAGAGGCTTATCTCTGTCACTATGGGTAGATATACACACACATACCTCTACATATATACGTCTACATCTGGTTATTCCGTTCCTTGCCATATAGATTACACTTTGCTGCAGTGGGACTTGTAGTGGGTGTGGCTGCTCGTTGGGCGATGCCTCTGCCCAATGAACACTTTTGTTTACATCCCTAGTGCTGTCCATATAGGCCCACATCAGCCAACACCTGCACACCTAGACCTATAAGTAGCTACCCATAGTTCCCCCACCCGCACCTCCTCAATAGCACCCATCCTTACTCTGGGTCCTGGTCTGTTTTGGACACACCACTACACACTTCCCAGTCTCCACTTTACGGGACCCATTTCATACAATTGTCTCGGCCCATAGGTCATCAGGGTTTCCCACCCTTGTATTCCGAGTATGTATACACCGCAGCCAGAATGGCCAGTCTATCACCTGCTTTTGGTCTTGGCAATTTTTGGGGTGTAATAAACAAAAATGACTGGGTTTCGAAGTCAGAAAAACTCCACTCTTTATTGGCTAGTACATACAACTTAACGCTCAACAAAACATGCGTTTTCATCCAGGCACCTCCCAGATTTCATCAGAAAATATACAGAATGTGAAAAACCTGTTTAAATAGTAAAAGGCTAACAATTAATAACCAATTAGTGGATAACGCTATACACACAACACAAATCACATATTAAAAAGATGAAAGGGTTTCTTAAAAATATGAAGACATTTCTAAAAAAAATTTTATATATAAAACATCAATCCTCAGGAAAAAAAAAAAATATATATATATATAAATATAAATAACAAATCTGATTAAAAATCATAATTTAGCTGCCCTAAGTTTTAACAGGGGTAACAAGGAAATATGCTCATTTAGACCTGGGGATTTACTGGCATCCAAAACTATTTGCCAGTAGGTTTCAAGATAAGCCAACGTAGATTCCCATGGGGCCTCCCTGATGTCCCTAGGTACTAGCTCTAATACAAAAAGGTAAAATTAGCTCCCCCACAGGTTAATGTATGTCTATATAGTGTATTGGTAGAGTTGCACTTCCTAATATCAGTGAGGTGTTCATAAATTCGACGTCTCATTTGCCTCTCTGTCTTTCCAACATAAAACCCCTCACATTGACCACACGAGGCAATATAGACCAGCCCACAACTATTACAGTTGGTGTATGTATTGCCTGACAAAGTTTTGTTGCTTCCCTTAATGTAAATACTTTCCACATGGGCAATGCGGGGGCATTGGGGACAAGAACCACACCTATACATCCCTTTCTTCCTGTGGGAGGGTACATGAGTGTTGTTGTTCTGTTTAAGCATGTCCTTAATGTTCTGTCCCTTTCTATAAATAAACTTGAGGGTGTTTCTTGAACACTTCAAGATCTGTAAGTTCAACAAATTTGCCCCATTCTCTCAATAACACCTCTAAGGAAATAAGAATCCTTACTAAAGTTAGTAACAAAGCATCTATTATACTGTAAATCAGCATCCTCAATAGGTTTTTGGTGCTGCATTGAAAAAGAGCTGTTCCCAAAATAGGGGGATATTTGTCATATCGACCTGCCATAATCTCATCCCTGACCTCCTGAATCATATTCTGGGGATAACCTCTTTGCAAAAACATCCCAGTAATAATATCAAATGCATTGTAAAAGTCTTCATCCAGAGAGGTTATACGACTTGCCCTCACTAACTGGCTGTTGATGATACCCCCTTTTTTTTGATAAACAGGGTGGGCACTAGAGAACCATATATAGGAATTTGAAAATGTAGCCTTCCTATGAGTTCTAGATTTAAATCCCCCTTTGGTCTTGGTGATGGCAACATCAAGACAGTGCATCAAGAGGGGTGTGGCTTCATAGGTGAATTTTAAAAAGGTGGTAATGTGTGCCAAATAATCAATAAATTGTTCCAAATGGTCTAGACAGTCATACCAAAACAAACAGATATCATCAAGCAATCTTTTGTACAATTTCCACGAGTTGGAAAAGGGGCTGTTGAACACAAATTTGCATTCCCACATAGCCAGAATAATATTGGCATATTTCGGTTCTGAAAGTTTATTTCTTTGGTGTTTTTATGTCCACCGCTTCATCGCCAGTAGGGACTATGCCAGAGCCAGGAGATTTAACTATTTTAATCAATCTTCTTACCGAGAAAGTGGAAAACCTAATGCAACGTGTGGAATGTCTTTCGCAGAGTGCTTCAGTATCAGATGGATTTAATACTTCACAAACACGTTCCTTGCGGGTGCTTTTAACTGGATCTTTGGTTTGACATCTCCTAACTGAATTATTAATGAGTCGGAGGTTCAATCCATTCTTACAACCCAGTTGTTGATGCAAGAACAAGAAGAGAATATGAAGAACTTAGTAAGTGGCAGTATGAGCTCCCCTGGTGCACTTGGTTTAACACAACAACAGAACAACATCTCGGATGGCCAAAAGGGAAGGTATGTGAATTTTAATTTTAAATGAATGGCTTAATAGGTCGTTACGTTTTGGAATTGAAAACGACCGAGCCAGTAATGAAGTTATTGAACACGAGAATGTGAGTCTGCCTACTAAATTACATGTATTTGATCAAAAACTACTTAAAAGTAGAAAATTACAACTAGAGGTGGCATACTTCAATGACTGTAGGCAAGCACACATAGACCCTAAAGGCCTCCGATCCTGGCAATATCCAACAGGGCTAGAGGAGGGCTCTAAATTTCATCAGGATTTGATAGCTCTGTTCGACAGACATGGGAATGAGTTGTTAAACCTAATTAGTGCACATTATCAAGAGGCTATTAATGAGTTAAATAAGGAATTATCCGTTTTAGATGAAGAGATAAAAACTGATGTTTGCTTCCCAAGGTACAGATTTGAATATGAAAGGTCATACACTAGTATTGACCACTATATAACAAAGATTACTTCAACTAAAGTTAAAAAGTTACAAAGAGACATTAAGGCTTACAAGGATGGTGTAGCATATCCAAAACCCCCTAAGTCTCTGGGTAATTCTTTGAAAATTAACCCTAATCTACCGAAACATCCAGTGAGGTCCTGTGTAGAGGGCAATACAACATCAGTTACGGAGCAGGACAAGGGGGCCAACCAAGAGGGACTGAGTCTAGAAGGAGTGGATGGAACAGGGGAGCAGGGAGATATTATTGATAATCCAAGCCAATTTGATACAGGGTTGGACGGGGTACATTTTCAAACACAAGCCTCGTCTCCTCAACAAACATCAAGCAGAATGACGAGAAACAAATACAAATCGAGGAAGAACTGATGGAAGATGTTAGAATCCTTAATACCCAATCAAATAAACCCTTTGAAGTGATATATAACACAGGGAAGGATTTTAAAATATATAATTATTCAAATTTTGTTTTCTCCCAAACCCTTGTCGACATTTTAGCCAAGGGTTTAACTTTTATACCCACTAGACGAGCTAGTGTTGATAAGTCAATTTTAGATCTTAAACTCTTTGTGAGAAAGTTGAACTTGGCCCTTTTATTGGGAGAGACGGTCCAACCAAGGCCTATGTATCACATTCCAAGCACATACAATCCACCTTTGGCCCCTTGCTTGGGAGTGTTTGAACATATGTGTGATGTGGACATTAGGAATTTGCTTAAGTGTAAACGACAGACCCACTTCAACATTTCCAAGATCGAATTGGACTCTTTGGAAGCTCTTAGTTCTTCTTCTGTCAGAATAATGAAACCTGATAAAGGAGGTGGATTAGTAGCTATGGAAAAGGATGAATATACAGACAGACTTTTAGCGATACTTTCTACAGAGACCTATAGAGAAGTATCTAAGAATGAATTGAATATTAGTATGAACCATGTGCGGTCATACTTTGAAGACATGTTCATCAGTGGGTCTCTGGATATGGATATTTACAATTTTATTTCAGTACCTTCACCACGCATTCCAGCACTATTTGGGAATCCTAAGATTCATAAAAGTATTAGTGATCCCCCTATGCGCCAATTAGTGAACGCGAGGGGTAGTATTACCTATGCAGCAGCAAAGGTAGTAGACACCATCCTCAAGCAATATGTATTGCAGGTACCACACATAGCTAGAGATTCTTGGTCTTTTTTGGAAAAAGTTGGATTAGCTACCTTTGAAGGAAATGCTTATTTTCTGACCATTGATGTCATTGATTTATATTCTTCAATTCCCCATGAGGTAGCACTTGAATGGATTCAATTGGAGATGATTTATTACCAAGCTCCATCTAAAGAGATAGCTATGGTGAGCGAATTGTTGAATATTATTTTGACATGTAACTATTTCACATTCAATAACAGATGGTTCCATCAGTTGATCGGTGTTCCTATGGGGTCTCCATGTGGTGCCAGTGTAGTTAATTTGGTTATGACTCATTGGGAAAGAATGTTTGTCTTTCCCAACAACATTATTCAAGAGAAAGTCGTTCTGTACATAAGATTCTTGGACGACATTTTTATCTTGTTCAATGGCACACTGGAAGAAGCCCAAGATCTAGTGATTGGGTTCAATAATTCGTCTGATTTTTTGAACTTTACTTGTACAATAGACATGGAGAAGATATCTTATTTGGATGTGGAACTTTACAAAGACAGAAGTCTATGTCAGTTTGTAGACAGAATCCACCGGAAATCAACCTTTTCTAATTCTTATCTACATTACGATAGTGACCATCTGCTGCATCAGAAAAAGGCTATAGTTAAAGGACAACTTGTAAGAGCAGCCAGGATGGTGTCAAAGGATAGTGAATTTTTGGAAGAGTGTGACTTCATAGCTAATTTATTTCTGGATCGAGGTTATCCAGAAACCTTGATTGATGAGCTGTGTCTTGAAGTTAAGATCAAGAGAGCTAATGGCTATTTTTCCTCTATCTTGAGTCATGTTGTTTCTGAATCGAGTCATTCACTATCATCTGTATGCCCTGATTTTCACGGAAACATGTCCAGGTCCAATTTTATTTTAACTTTCAACACAGATGACAATGACATAGTTACTATAATTAAGAGGAATTGGTGGTTGCTATCCCCTGAGTTACTTGGAGGCCCAATTTTTGAAAAAGCCCCATTGATAACATACAGAAGGGGCCCTAACATCAAAAATATTCTGGAATCTACGTGAAATTTAGTAATACCAAGATCAAGGATGTATAAATGTAATATGTGCAAGTATTGCAGATTTGTCCAGGCAGGTACAGCTTTTACAGTTAAGAACAGGAAATTCCTCATCAGGGGATGTTTCACTTGTTCCAGTACCCAAGTGGTATACCTTGCTTAATGTTCATCATGCCCTAGTTTTTACATTGGCAAGACTGAGAGGAAACTCCAGGAAAGAATGTACGAGCATTTGTATGCTATAAGAAGAATGAAAATGGACAATGCTTTGGCTATGCACATTCAGAATAATCCAAACCATGAGTTTACATTTATGGTTATAGATCAGTTGTATAATGCCAATTCTCATGGACCTGAGACATATAGATTAGAATGTAAAGAGCTTATTTGGCAATTAAGATTGGAGGCGTATCGCCCCCCCTGGTCTCAACAGCTCATTATCCATTAGTTGTTTTTTAAAACTTAAAAGTTTGAAGAGGTGATGAGCTGTTTATCCTCCAGTTTTTATTCAAGAGTTTCATTAGATAATTTATAAAATGAGAGTCGACAAATTTATGGTTTTATAACTTTTCATTCGTCGACAGCGTTGGAAAGGTTTTTAGTTATTAGTTATTAGCTATCGTTATAATTATACATCATGATCATACACCATTATATTATTTTATAATACATATTATTGGCTATATGTAATTGTTTATATTTAGTAATTTTAGTAATTTTAGGTTCAGACATGCTAACTTTTAGATCTGTTGTATTCAAGGATATTATCAAACCTACATCAAGTAGTCTATATTCATGTTATATCATATGTTACAAGTTATATGTTATATTTGCATCACATAGTGTTTTTTTATTTTTTTTTAGTGAGATAGGATTATTATTAATTTTTGTGTAGTTGTTTTAGTTATTTAATGCTTAGGATACTACGTATCAATTCCATTACATTTATTATATTCAGTATTTTCATCACATTAGTTATTTTATTTGAAATGTATGTATAGGTAATTTTTAATCAGGAAACGTTGCGCTTTCATTATTAGTATTCATGTGGTAGGTTGAACAACGTTATTTTATCTTACTCATTTACTTTGCACAGTTTAGCAACGAAAATATTGGGTTTTTCTTTCAGTTTCAAAGCCTGCTATCATTGCAGTTTTGGTGTATGAGTTTTTCATTATGTTTACGGAGAATTGCAAATGCAGCCTAGTAAGCTTTGATCTGTATCTTTAAGAGGCTTAAGGGAGAGCAAGGGGCGTGTTTAAGTGTTTTAATGCTGGTATTTAAATTCATTCGTAATGGCGCGAATGTTTTGATTGTCTGAAGAAGTTAGTGCAAGGCACTAACGAAAAGCTTTTTATTGTGGCTTAATAAAATTTGTTGTTTTTTATGTTTTTCACGTTTTGGACTGGCCTGAGTCGAGTTCTTGGCTTTTGAATTAGCGGTAGTTTTCGCTAGTTTGTTTTTTTGGTTCTGAAAGTTTATTTCATTGATAAGGAAGTCCCTGGAGTCCAATAAAATATGTTCATCCTGTTTCCATAGCCTCTTCAGTTTCCTATCTAAATATTTAGCCAAGGGAGCAGTTTTAGAGCCTTCAGAGGCTACAATAGGTCTTAAGGGTGGATCCTTCATGTTTTTGTGTACCTTGGGTATACCAAAAATGGATGATACCCTAGGCTTGTTATTTTCCAAGAATGTGTAAGTGGCAAAATCAATGACCCCTTGGTCAAATAAATCCTTAAGAGCTAAGTCGATTTTATGATACGAGATGTGTATTTCATTCAGTGACACCTGGCTGTATTTGGTGTCATTGTGCAACAAGGTATGCATCTTCCCCTCATAAAGGATCCTATCCATTAGCACCATCCCCCCACCTTTGTCCGGCTTCATCACCCTCACATTAGGGTTAGAAGCCAACTCCCGCAACAATGTCTCCTTGTTGATAGTTAAATTATGGGAAACCCAATGCACTATATAGACATACATTAACCTGTGGGGGAGCTAATTTTACCTTTTTTGTATTAGAGCTAGTACCTAGGGACATCAGGGGAGGCCCATGGGAATCTAAGTTGGCTTATCGTGAAACCTACTGACAAATAGTTTTAGATGCCAGTAAATCCCCAGGTCTAAACGATCATATTTCCTTGTTACCCCTGTTAAAACTTAGGGCGGCTAAATTATGATTTTTAATTAGATTTGTTATTTATATTTATATATATTTTTTTCTGAGGATTGATGTTTTATATATATATAAAAACAATTTTAGAAATGTCTTCATATTTTTAAGAAACCCTTTCATCTTTTTAATAAGTGATTTGTGTTGTGTGTATAGCTTTATCCACCAATTGGTTATTAATTGTTAGCCTTTTACTATTTAAGCAGGTTTTTCACATTCTGTGCATTTTCTGGTGAAGTCTGGGAGGTGCCTGGACGAAAACGCATGTTTTGTGGAGCGTTAAGTTGTATGTGCTAACTAATAAAGAGTGGAGTTTTTCTGTCTTCGAAACCCCGTCTGTTTTGTTTATTGGTTGCCTTTTGACTGGTTCCTCGTTTTTTGGTTATTGGTTTGCGTATGGAGGAGTTTAAAGGACAGAATCTTGCTGACACCCACAATGGATGTAGTCATGGGTCCGAATTGGGCGAATTTCACAAACTTGCTGGTCAACTTAGCCAGCTTGTCGACCTACTCACTCCTATTGGTCAGGAGCTGGCTGCTTTGCTCTCTAATGCCAGCGTACCATGTAACCAGGAAGGGGCGTCTACTTCTGGTTTGCCGCAATATGTACATGGTTCCCACTTGGGACTTTCAACCACTAACAGTTCAACCACTTAAAGTTTTTTTGTCTAGTCCTTCTAGCATGTCGAGGGATCAGTTGCTAGTGTCCTCTCCTGCTCAGCTGGTGAACCTGGGAATATTGAGGCAATGTTACAATTGCCTCATGTACACAGACAACCCTCTCCTCCTCCCACAAAACACAAATACATGCGAGAGATGCAACTATATGGCCAAACTGGAGGCTGAGCTCTCTCAACATAGGACAGGCAAGACCAGTCAGGAGGAGAAGGTTACCACACACACTATAGACCCAGTCTCACATAGTACCATCACAACCTCAAATCATACACATAAACACACAAAGACATACTCGGAGGCTCTGATCAAAAATCTACCAAAACAGCAGAGGCCACTAAAGCAGACACCCAAACAACCACCACCTCAGAACACAACACCTGCAACACATAGACCTCACCGTCAGAGTGTCAAACAGTCACAGCCCTTAAGGCCAAACACAATGCCAGACACACTAGTCTTTGGTGACTCCATAGTCAGACACACTGACGTCCCGCTCACCAGACTGAGTAAGGAGAAGGTCACAGTAAGCTGCCTGTCGGGCGCTAGAATCCGCCACATAACGCAAGCACTCAGGTCTCTCAACAGCAGGTACAAATACGACTCAGTCATGGTCCACGCTGGTGTAAACGACCTGAGAGGTACCTCCTTGGACTACATGAAAAGAGACATTGAGGAGCTCTCTGATTATGTAGCCCAGGCAGGTATGACCCTGACCTTGAGCAGTATCCTACCTTTACCAAGAATGATGCCACAATACAGAGATAAGATGATCAGCTTTAACAATTGGCTTAAACTCTGGTGTCATTCAAAGGGGATCCAATGTCTGTCTGCCTGGGATGACATGCTGGACAAGCCACGCTGCTTCACAAGGGACGGCTTGCACCTGTCACCCCTGGGATTCCGGATATTGGCAAAGGCTCTTGCCACGCCCATAGTGCCTTTTTTAGGCAAGGCTCAAATTCTAAACCTACCACCCTAGAACACAAAAAAGGAACAAAACTAAGGGTAATGCTGCTCAATGCCAGAAGTCTAAATCTCAAAATGCACGCACTCGAGGCCCTTCTCAGTATGGAGAACATCGATGTCTGTGCTGTGACAGAAACCTGGTTCAAGGCTCCTGAGAGCACCCCAGGACTATCAGGTTTTACCTCATATCATGCGTTCCGGCCCCAAAATCCGGACAATACCAAGAAAGGAGGGGGGGTATCCATATTCATCAAGGACACCCACACCTCAAGACTGGTGGCAACGCACGATGCATCGGAGACCATCCAGGTGCAATTAACCATAGGCAAGACTGCTCTGCAAATTGTAGCATGTTACAGGCCACCCTCACAAACTCAGGAACCTCACATGGCCTTCCTGAAAACACTAGAGGGGATAAATGTATCACCAAACACCATCATACTAGGTGACTTCAATTACCCTAATATAGACTGGGAACACTACTCAAGCCCAAACACCCTAGCCCAAAAGTTCCTGGAATTCATTAACTCAAATGCCATGGAACAACTAGTCACCATCCCCACAAGAGGAGAAAACATACTTGATCTCATCATCACGAACATGGGAGCACAATGTTCAACACCGGAAGTATACCCCTCACTGGTGAGATCAGATCACAAACTAATCTCGCTGGAGGTCCTCATCCCACCCCACCTGAAATAAAAAGACCACAGTAAAGAACTTCTCGAAAGCCGACTTGACACTTCTAAAGACTAGTGTGGTCTCCTTTAAGGGCCCGAGCTGGCGGAAAACAGTACTCAAGCCACTGAATCACTTACAAATGCCTTCTACCAGCACCTGCAGGACTGCATGGATAAGGCAATCCCAAGCAAAACAAAGACTCTTTGTACCAAAGGCAAGCATCCAGTCTGGTGGACCCCAGCCATAAACAAACTCTACAACAAAAGGAGGAAGCTACTACAAGATAGAGCAAAATCCTTAAAAGGTAAGACACCCTTGATCACTATAAGTAAAAAACTAAGAGCTCTCATAAAATCATCCAAAGCAAATTTTGAGAGAAAAATAGCTAAAGACTCAAAAGACAATCATAAGGCCTTCTTTAGCTATGTTAGAAACCTGGGAGGAAACTCCCAGATATGTCCAGAACTAGTTCAAAATGATGTGAAGATTACTGATCCTACAGACATTGCCAACATACTGGCTGACAGGTTCAGTGCAAACTTCTCCCCCCCTCCCCCCAAAAGGAGAGATATCTATACCAAGCGATTGCAGCCCCCCAAACATCTCCAATGCCCAAGTGAGAACTGCTCTCTCCAAAGCAAAAAACACAGCATCCATGGGACCTGATGGTGTCCCCGGCTGTGTGCTCCACGAACTCAACGAGGAATTAAACCCACAGCTAGGACAGCTGTTTAATCATAGTCTTACCTCTGGATACGTACCCAGGGAGTGGCGCACTGCAACTGTGGTCCCACTTCCCAAAGGCGGTGCCTCCACCGACCCTGGAAATTACCGGCCCATTAGCTTGACAAGCCTTATCTGCAAAGCCATGGAGAGGATCATAATGGACCTCATAAATAAAGACATAGGGAACTTGCAGACTTTGGATCCATCCCAGTTTGGCTTTGTCAAAGGCAGATCATGCCTTCTAAACTTGGTTGACTTTTTCGAAACAGTCACCAAAGCCATTGATGAGGGAAAGGCAGTCCATACAGCCTACCTCGATCTGGCGAAGGCCTTCGATACAATACCCCACTCGGGTATCATTGAAAAACTCATCAGCTTAAATGTTAACCCATACATCACACGATGGGTTGCAAACTGGCTGAGTGACAGAACCCACAGGGTCAGAGTTGCTGGCGCCATGTCAGACTCAAAGCCTGTCACAAGTGGTGTACCACAGGGCTCAGTCCTGGGCCCACTCTTGTTTGGCATCTACTTTTCCGAAGTACAAGCTAACACAGGAGGGTTATGGCTGACAAAGTTTGCAGATGACTGCAAACTGGGCCATAGTAGAAACACATCTGACACAGATATCCTTCAGAAGGGTCTCACAGAAACGGATAACTGGTGCCAGAGCCATGGCCTAAAGTTAAATGCCAAAAAATGCATTGTCATACCCTTCGGGAAAAACAAGGTTACCCCTAGCTACCAAATAGGTGGCAATCCACTGAGCACAGAAGAAGTTATCAGGGACCTGGGGACCCAGATTGATAGTAGTCTGTCATTCGACACCCATGTAGCTAAAGTAGTTAGGAAGACCTTCTACATTGCCCACCTTATCATGAAGGGATTCTCATCTAGATCAAGGGAGGTCATAGACTCCCTATACTCATCACTCATCAGACCAATGATTGAGTACAATGCCCCATTTGGAATGTATCTGACCCGACACTTGCAGCAGCTGGAGAGGCCACAAAAGTTCCTTACCAAAAGGATAAAGGGTCTCAAACATCTGTCCTATGCTGCCCGACTGAAAGAACTCCAGCTCTATTCAGTCGCACGCTTGCTCAGAGGTGACCTTTGCCTAACATACAAGGCCATGTCAAACCCAGATTTGATGAATATGCTTCACCTCAAAAAATCTAGATCCGTCAGAGCCACAACGGCGGGAGACTTAAACCTCGACACGGCTATTAATAGGACGTGCTGGAGGGATAGATTCATCACCCAAAGACTCCCTATGCTGTGGAACAAAATCCCGGTATATGTGAGGCAGAGCACCTCGCTGGCCTTGTTCAAGAGAAATCTTGACCAATGGAAGGGAGATCGCAGATATACCCCAGGGATTACCTCAGTGTCACTGCTCGACAGAGGCACAGCAAAATAATGGGTATAGTTCCCCATACTAAAGGGGTGGCGTAAGCCACAAAACTATGGGCTAGGCTTGTAAATGCCCTCGGGCAGATAGCCTAGTATGAACCTATGAACCTATGAACCTATGAACAGACCATACACACTTTTCCAAGACCTCCTGCTGGCGGACACATTGTCTAACACACCTACTGTTTTTCGTATGCAGGACAGGTTATCCCCTGTGGTGGGGGAATCGGCAGGCCATGCTCAAGAAAAAGTGACTTCTTTCCAGGTAGATTTAACTACTTGGTTGGCGAGCAAGCCTAACTTTCGGAAACCTGATAACTCTAATATTAATCCACCGCTTATGGATAACTTTTCACATGGACTAGATCAGTTACACGACTACCTTTTAAGGTACAAATCTTTGTCCTTGGACAATATGTATTTGAATGAATGTATTACAGCGGGAATTGTACCTAAGGGGTTGCGTATACACAATTGTACCTAAGGGGTTGCGTATACACAATAATGTTGTAGTAGAGTCTGCTTTTCATTCTGAATTATTGAGTATTTTTGATAAATGTGGTCTTGATATTTTGAGGGCTATCATCAAGAATAATGAACATGAAATGGATAGCCTTAAAATTAGTACTGACAAACTTAATGAGGTCATTACTAATGATTTATTATTTAGCATTGAACAGGAAAGGGCAAGGTACTTTAACATTAGAAAATGTGTAGATGAGAAATGTGAAGACATTCTGAAAAGAAAATACAAAAAGTTGGATAGAGACTTGAAGGAGTATAGGGACGGTTGACAATACCTGGCCCCAAAGACACACCCTCATTATTTTCAAGATGGTAGGAACGGTTCGGGGGGAATTTTAATCAAAATCACAATGTACCGGAGAGGGACCACAATCCTAACATTGTAAACAATTCCTTGGATACCCACGAGTTTGAAAATGGCTCTTATGACTATGAGGTGGGTCCACATAGGTCTGAAAGGATTAAGAACTTGAACAAGCCTCAGGGAAACCATTTTTACAAGGGCCCTGTAAAACACAGGGGGGAGGTTATCCCAGGTACCAGAGACATTAGATTCTGGTGTTATTTTGAAAGAAAACTATGTTTTTAGTTTTTTAGGGATTAATATTTTCAACTACAGTGATCTCACTGTTAGCGAGGAATTTTTTAAACTTTTTATGAAGGGGTTCAATTTTATCCCAGCCCGTAAAAGCAACTTAACAAGGGTTATTATGGACATTAAATTGTTTGTCCGTAAATTGAACCTTGAGTTTATTTTTTGGCAGGTGGCTACAAATAACCAGACTGCAGCACCTCACAGGTCTAGCACCTATAACCCCCCTTGCATCCCCAACTAAAAAACTTGGAACAGGTACTTGAGAGGTAAGTCCGTAGGGTGCATCCTCACATTTGGGTATCCCATAATTTAACTTTCAACGAGGAGACATTGTTGCGGGAGTTGGCTTCTAACCCTAATGTGAGGGTGATGAAGCTAGACAAAGGTGGGGGGATGGTGCTAATGGATAGGATGCTTTACGAGGGGAAGATGCATACCTTGTTGCATGATGACACCAAATACAGCCAGGTGTCATTGAATGAAATACACATCTTGTAGCATAAAATCGACTTAGCTCTTAAAGATTTGTTTGACCAAGGGGTCATTGATTTTGCCGCTTACACATTCTTGGAAAATAACAAGCCTAGGGTATCATCCATTTTCGGTATACCCAAGATACACAAAAACACCAAGGATCCACCCTTAAGACCTATTATAGCCTCTGAAGGCTATAAAACTGCTCCCTTGACTAAATATTTAGATTGGAAACTGTAGAGGCTATGGAAACAGGAAGAACATATTTTATTGGACTCCTGGGACTTTCTTATCAATGTCAAACCAGATTTGTTTTCTAAGGACCTGATCTTTGTTACTATTGACATTGTCGATTTATTCCCGGTCATTCTACACAATCTTGGGCTTGAATGGTTGGAGGAAGCCCTTAGAGTACAAGAGAGGGTATCTGAGAATGATATATTTCTATGCATAGAACTGGCCAAACTTATACTCAAGAACAATTTTTTGTTCTTTGAGGGTGAATTATTTCGGCAGGAACGGGGTGTTGCTATGGGTGCCAATTGTGCCCCTACATATGCCAATATTATTCTGGCTATGTGGGAATGCAAATTTGTGTTCAACAGCCCCTTTTCCAACTCGTGGAAATTGTACAAAAGATTTCTTGGTGATATCTGTTTATTTTGGGATGACTGTCTAGCCCATTTGGAACAATTTATTGATTATTTGGCACACACTACCACCTTTTTAAAATTCACCTATGAAGCCACACCCCTCTTGATGCATTATCTTGATGTTGCCATCACCAAGACCGAAGGGGGATTTAAATCTAGAATTCATAGGAAGGCTACATTTTCAAATTCCTATATATGGTTCTCTAGTGCCCACCCTGTTTATCAAAAAAGGGGTATCATCAAGGGCCAGTTAGAGAGGGTGAGTCGTATGACCTCTCTGGATGAAGACTTTTACAATGAATGTGATATTATTACTGGGATGTTTTTACAAAGAGGTTATCCCCAGAATATGATTCAGGAGGTCAGGGATGAGGTTATGGCAGGTCGATATGGCAAATATCCCCCTATTTTGGGGAACAGCTCTTTTTCAACGCAGCACCAAAAACCTAATGAGGATGCTGGTTTGCAGTATAATAGAGCCTTTGTTACTAACTTTAGTAAGGATTCTTATTTCCTTAGAGGTGTTACTGAAAGAGAATGGGGCAAATTTGTTGAACTTACAGATCTTGAAGTGTTCAAGAAACACAATCTTAAGTTTATTTATAGAAAGGGACAGAACATTAAGGACATGCTTGAACAGAACAACAATACTCATGTACCCTCCCACTGGAAAAAAGGGATGTATAAGTGTGGTTCTTGTCCCCAATGCCCCCGCATTGCCCACGCAGAAAGTATTTACATTAAGGGAAGAAACAAAACTTTGTCAGGCAATACATACACCAACTGTAATAGTTGTGGGGTGGTCTATATTGCCTCATGTGGTCAATGTGAGGGGTTTTATGTAGGGAAGACAGAGATGCAAATGAGACGTCAAATTTATCGACACCTCAATGATATTAGGAAGTGCAACTCTACCAATGCACTATATAGACATACATTAAGTTGTGGGGGAGCTAATTTTACCTTTTTTGTATTAGAGCTAGTACCTAGGGACATCAGGGGAGGCCCATGGGAATCTAAGTTGGCTTATTGTGAAACCTACTGGCAAACAGTTTTGGATGCCAGTAAATCCCCAAGTCTAAATGATCATATTTCCTTGTTACCCCTGTTAAAACTTAGGGCAGCTAAATTATGATTTTTAATTAGATTTGTTATTTATATATTTTTTTTTTCTGAGGATTGATGTTCTATATATAAAAATTTTTTTAGAAATGTCTTCATATTTTTAAGAAACCCTTTCATCTTTTTAATATGTGATTTGTGTTGTGTGTATAGCTTTATCCACTAATTGGTTATTAATTGTTAGCTTTTTACTATTTAAACAGGTTTTTCACATTCTGTGTATTTTCTGATGAAGTCTGGGAGGTGCCTGGATGAAAACGCATGTTTTGTGGAGCGTTAAGTTGTATGTACTAGCCAATAAAGAGTGGAGTTTTTCTGACTTCGAAACCCAGTCTGTTTTGTTTATTGGTTACCTTTTGACTGGTTCCTGGTTTTTTGCTTATTAATTTTTGGAGTGTCCCGCAAGGGACGCTCCAGTCTGTGTTCCAAGATTAGAATTCACGAGTGCACTGTGTAGCCCCCCAGTTGTATCCTGCCTGTGGTCTGGGGAGCAGTGGACTCTTTACATTGTTTGTGTGTATGTTTCCCGTGTCTGGCTGGGGGTGGGGTGGAAGGTCATGTTACGTGTTTCATGTTTCTTGCTTGGGCTCCTCACGTCCATTGGCATAGCCTGTGAACATATGTCATTCTTGTGTGCTGTTTCCTATCATAGCTGTATATCTGTGTATATTTGCACGCACACACACACACACACACACACACACACACACATATATATATATATATATATATATATATATATGTGTGTGTGTGGGTGTGTGTATATATATATATATATATATATATATATATATGTGTGTGTGTGTGTATATATATATATATATATATATATATATATATATATATATATATATATATATATATATATATATATATATATATATATATATATATATGTGTGTGTGTGTGTGTGTGTGTGTGTGTATCTGTAAAGCAATACATACCACGTGCAAACGCACTTACAAATGTTTACTGGTGTTTATATATACTTGACCTGCTTACTAGTGCCTTACTCATTATGACACTGACACTTCACTCCAGTTATCTTTTAATTGATATTTTGCGGGTTATACAGTGGACATATGTCGCAATATGTTCATGTATGGATTACCGATGGTAAATGGTATGTGATACAGTGGGATTTGGTACGGGAATGTCTGTTCGTTAGGGGGTTGCTGTAACCAATGCACTATTGCTGTGCTGCTTCATTTGCATATATACCCATATACCCATGGCTCCTGGTTCCCCAAACCCACACCCCAACGCCTCCCTAACACTGCTGTCATCCATTCTCCAGTCAGATTCACGGTGTATCCACACCACTACACATTGTCCACTCCCTACTCCTACAGACCCATCCCATCGGTTGACTCACTCCACGTATCCTCAGAACTCCCAAATGTTTAGTCCAATGTTTAGTCCACAAACATTGATGATGTGAGCGACCAAAAGAATACTATTCGCAATTTTTGGGTTGTCCCACATGGGACATGCATGTGTTTATGTCAAGATTAGACTCTATACTTCATTACATTCTTACTCCCGTTAACATGACACTACAATTAATATGTATGACTATGTGGTAACACACACGTTACACATGAGAGCCTAATTATGTACGTTTTTGGCGTATTTCTTTTACAAATAGACTGGTTTAGTAGTTGGCTTTGCCGTAGCAGGCAGATCACAGGAATGATTCCATGTGTGGAGAAGTTCTCACATTTGATTATTGTCAGCACAGCACTGACTTCGGACACTGTACACACTTCTGCGTTTTAGCAGTTTCGTCCCATCCCTCTTCTGCACAACCTATTATTCTATCTACTGTCGAGGTTTGTAAGGGCACATTCATGTTATTTATGTCTGCAAATGGAATGAATGTGTTACAGAGAATGTACTTCTACATATTGATGTCTGCATGTGTGCATGCATATATACCTATAACAAACACGCTGATCTCCACGGGGCGGTCCAATTAGAACCAGCACATCCAACCCTGGCATGCCTGGCTCCATAATTTCATACCCATAGTTCCTCCACCCCACCCGTGTTCAAAATACATGCATACCTTCCATTGTCCACTTGTTATCGCAGCTATGACACACCTCCACACACTGCCCTCTCCAGAGCATTAGGGGCCCTACACGTATGTTGTCCCACCCCATGTATTCTCAGTCTCTCCCACCATTTAGTCCTTGGACATACCTGCCCTTGCTTATGTAATGGTCGGAAGGCCAAATGGTCTATCTATTTTTGGGTATTCCCACCAGGGACTACCCTCTGTGTGTAAAGTAGACTTAGAAAATCAACAATGTTACTCCCACTGGTAATATCCTGCCTGTGGTGTGAGTAGCAGTGCTCTGCTCACTCCTGCCCAGCTGGATATGACATACGCTGACAGCACTATATAATACTGGGGTTGCTGTTGATTCCCTTCTCATTCCTTTCGTATGCTTTATTGTTACATCATTCTTTCTTCATATATACATATATATATATATATATATATATATATATATATATATTATATATCTGTATATACTTATATACATTTCCCATGCTGGGCACTGCTTAGACCCACGCAAGTGCACTCAGACTTGCTTACTGGTACTTATATGTGTTTACTGCTGCTTATTTGCGCTTACACCTGCTTACTAGTACCTTATTCATTATGACAGTGCCACTTTGCTTGAATTATATTTAAGTTAAATATCTCATGCGATACTCTTATGTTGGTTTTACGGCAAAACGACATTCATTCCACATAGAAAATGATATGTGCTATTGTTGGGCTCAAACTGTGACTGCCTGTTTAATAGGTGGATGCTCTAAACACTACACTATTGGCACTTACGTTTATTCCGCTTGTTTTTCTTTATTTGAATGAATATGATGTGTAAGCTATGCTCGGCGGAGGGCGGCTACTCGCAGACACACTGTGCTTTGCTTACACCTTCGGTATTGCTGCAATTCGAATATATAATAGGTACACGGGGACAGGGAATCTAACTGTGACAGTTCTAGGGACAAGGCTCTACATTCCACTACGTGCTTGTGTGTTTACTACTTCAATTTTATTTCACTGTTCGTGGACACTCTTGTATGCTTAGCATACATTTCAGTATCCACGGACACTGACTTACTGACTTACTATTAGGGGCGGGCTCTACTAGTAGGCATAGTAGATTTTGCAAGTGTCGGGGCATGTTTACGCCTCCGTAGAGCACTTGTACACATCCCCTGCACTCGCACACATTTCCTGTGCATGTTGAGGGTGTGGCGGTGCACCCTCATACATATTCATACGGAGCTGCTGCGCCATCTGTAGTGAGGACGCTCGGCGCAAGGCTAAAACCGTCCTTGCTCTGAGCTTCTTGAATCCTGGGGATTGTGTCTCCTTGCTGCACTGAGACTGAAAGACAGCATCTTTTTTATGGCCTAGCCATAAAGTAATTTAATTTCAGTTATTTTTCTGAAGTTAACCTCCTGTATTCCAGTTTCCACTGTTAAAATATACATTTAAACAGTTACAATAGTGCATGCACATTTCTGTTCTATTCCAGTAGGGTACACTGTGGATACATTTCCAACAGCATTTTGTAAAATACCTCTTCAGCACGTCTGTATAAACCATCTTATATGACATACAGCTCTAATACATTTGTAACATAAACATCTTATATGAATCATGTTGATATTCACAAATTATATATTATTTACAAAATTCCAGCTAGCTGTGCTGGCAGTATCTCCTTTGTCACAAGGGGCGTGAATGAAACTGAATGAAATAATGTTTGTTTGAGTGTGTGTGTGTGTGTGTGTGTGTGTGTGTACCTGAGTGGCTGTATATGTGTGAATGGATGAGTATTTCAGTGTGTGTGATTTGTGTTTTAAAAATATTTTGATGTTGTATTTTGGTTGATGTATGGTTGTTTTTGTAATTATTTTAGAGACACATTCACGTGATGAGGGAGCTGTCCCTTTACTCAGAAAGCTACTATTAATTATTTAGCACTGTGCAGTCTAGGCCTTTATCTTACCTCCAATCTCAGAGACTTCACAATTAATTATATTATGTATGAGGGTGCAAGTTCATGGCCTTCAAGGCCAATGGGGAAGCTTTGTTTTTTGCCTGTTTCTTACCTAAAAGTGAATGTGTCTGTAAAATAATCACAATGACAGTGAGAAAATGCAATTCAGAGATAGCTATAGAAACAATGAGAAAGACTTCATTATCAGCTCATCATCTGTCTTATCTCTACTGATAGGCTGGATTACAAAACATTCAAGGAAGCATAGCTGGGAGCCTCTGCAATCCTGCATCGCTACCCTGAATCTGATTTAACTTCTTTTCTCAATGCATGACATCATCCTGGGGGGGGGCAGGATATATCCAAATCAGCTACTTTCAATACTATACAGGGAAATGCAAGGGATTCCTGCAGTACGAGGAGTGGGTGCTGAGATTCTGAAACACTCTGTGGTAATCAGTGTTATTACCTAATCCTGGTATGATACCTGCTGAGGCATGGAGAATTCAATAATCTGGTCAAAGCTGTCATCCCAGCTGTATTTGTAGGTCAGCACACACACACTGCAGGCATTGAGCCTGCCTGTAGTACCAGCACTGCCATATAGGTGGAACTATCTTTCTATGTGGCCATCCTGCACAGCACTTTCACCTGTATGACAGACATGAGAAAGCCTACATTACAAGTAGTAACACCATAATACATGCATTATTCCTGTCCTCATAATGGGACAGGCATGTGGAAGGGGAATTTCTTGACCTGGTACTGTGCTTGCCATCCCCACTGCAGTTTGCTGACAATCTGTAGTCTACCTTACCGCACTTGATTAATGCCCCCTAATGGGTCCTTTACATTGGCTGAACAGCTCCACCTGTATGTGGAACTTGTTATTGCAGGCAGTCTGGCTTCTTGAATGTACTGCCTGCAGCAACAATTCCCTCTTAGAAATGGAGCTGTTGCAACACCAAAACCACCCATTGTCTTCAGAAGAGTTACTCTTTTGCTTTAGGGTTGCGCATTGCCAGCCTTTGCCAACGTACATATTCAAAATGTTTTCACATTGTGAGCCCGATTCCCCTTTTGGAATTGAGAGTAGGGCTGTGCCAGTCCTCATTGACATTTGCCAGATGAGGACTGGAATCCTTGGCTATAGGATCAGGAGTGGATTAACAGCCCGATATACAGTGTTACCCATACCTATGTCCCTTTTGGAATCCCAGCCAAAGGCTCAAGGGCACAGTTCTAAAGCTAAACATCTTGAATTCCTTTGTCCCTCAAAATGTTTCATATCATGACTATAGGCAAATCAAACAAGTGTGCAGTAATGTTTTATATAAAATGAAACTATAATATAACATAGCTATATAGAGAAATACCAAAAATATTCACTACACTATTGTTTGCTAACTCTATCATCTCTACCACTAAAAAAATCAAAAGAAAGAGGAAATGAAGTAAATTTGAAGACAACCTCATTCCCTAACTTTACACGTAGATGCTGTGTCACATTTATAAAATATTTATTAACATTATTGTAAACACACAATAAGCAATCCATATTTGTTCAAGAATACAGAAAATATGTAGTGAATCAAGATCTACCGTGCTGAATTGTATAGCTCTTACACTTACATCTCCTTATCATATTCTGTTTCTAAGTAGGTTTGTTTTTAGACTTTCTCTTGAGCTCTGGCAAGAGCTTTTGCGCTTTTTTGTCGTAACATGAAATTTGCATACAGGAACACATGTTTTTGTAATAAAATGGAGCAATAATTGAAGGAATCTCAGTCACACTCTTCATTGTGTTGCATTGACAATGTAGACGTGCTGTCTGCAGCAAAGTCAATTCCAGAAATAAGTTAAAATCACTTAGTGTGGGCCCCCAAAATCTATATTGTCTACTCTGATTTCAATGCAAGGCATTCTGGAGATGTTGACAAATGTCAGTAGGTTATCCAAGCGCCTACAGCAATGTGTAGCCAGGCTATAAAATACAATAAGGCTGTTATCTGTAGGAAAGGCATGCTTATCTTGTGAATGCCTGCCAAGCACTTGCCTCTTGCTGTGGATTCAGTGACAGAGCAGTAGCGCGACCAACCTGCTTTTGGTGTCAAGCTTCAGGTCCAAAGGTATCAGCAAATGTTGTCAACATGGCAACAGGCTGTATGCTAGTGAATCACTGAAAGATGAACCACGAGCATGCCTTGAAAAAAAGAACATGTAAAATTCAGTGCAGTTTTCTTATACCTGATGCAGGGCATTCCTTTCTAACATGCTAGTGTTTCATCAGTTCTAAATTTTCATTTCCTATGTATTTTGTTCTTGTGACACTTGACCTAATTTTGTTTATTTTGAAACTAATAGCCAGTGGTATAAAATCAAATGTTTGCAAAACTGGTTTATGCAGTATGCAGTAGCAGCTGTGTTTGCATGGTCTTTAGAACAGCTGCCGTAGATAGGTTGTGCTTCTGCATAATTTACTTAAGGATAACTGTGGGAAATCACTAGCCCACCATAGCTCTCAGCCTCTTACCTGAAAACAAATTTCAGAAATAATCAGACATACTTTTTAAAATATTAGTATTATTAACCTGAGAAGTTGACAGAATAAGAGAGTGTGAATTAACAAGCATTTTCCAAAGCAAGAGAAGTCCATAACTGTACTTATTGTCATTATTAAGTGCACTTTAGTACCTTTTCTCTCCAAGTCACCAGTTTTAGGAAGGATTAGGAGGGGCAGAGACAGCTTTTGTGTCAAACTCAGAGATATCCCTGAATACCAGGGACATTTAAGAGATAAAGTACCCACAAGCGAGTATTCCCATTTCAGGAATGTACGTTTAAAATGTCAAAAATATCTCAGAAATTACTTGACACATAAGAGAGATGAATCCAGTTGTATGAGATGGCAGTGGGCAAAATTAAACAGTCAAAATGAAAAGGGGAGTACAGTGTGTTTGCTCATAAGCATGATTTCTGCTTCACAATTCCAGGGTTCAGTCCCAGTCTCTGGATATTGTCTGTGTGGTGCTCTTATGATCTGCTTGTGTCCTTGGCAGTTTTAACTGGGTATATTAGTTTCCTCCCACCCCCCCCCCAAAAAAAAAACCATGGTTGTAGTGTTGATTGACATGAATGAAAATATTTTTGGGGTAAATATCTACATGAAAAAATGGCCCATTTTAAAAATTGGAAATGTGTAGAACATTCAAGCCTAATTGGGGAACAAATTTATTTTGACAGGATGGAGTCCAGTTCTCAAGACAAGAGGAGAGAATTTCTGCAGTAGATATATTGTAATATTCAACTAACACACAATATGATTTTTGCCATGTCAGAAATTTAACAGTTGCAAAGAAAAGTTCTAAGTCAGATACACAAAGGTCATCAGGGTTTCACCAACTGCCAAGAAATAGCCAAAATTTCAGTGTGGTTGCCAAATAAGAAAAACATTATCAACCTGGTTGCCCAAGTGTCAGTTCTGTATTGTGCCTAAACCTTCATATAGGGAAGACCCCCCACCCCCTTATGTCAACACAAATATGAAGTGACATGACAGTGTTAGAGTCAAAACTTATAGCAAAATAGTCAAACAAAATGAAAAAAAAGCCAAAGCTTTGTACAAAACATTTTATGACAAGCATCATTCTGTGCAATTGCTACTTACTCTGCAGCCTGATCAAGCTATCCATTTAATGTTATATAGGGGAGGAAAAGTGGGAAATGGTAGGTGTAACTGTGCAGAGAACTTCTGACCCATGATCCTACATGGTGCAAACACAAGATGGTACCATGATAAGACAAACCAGAAAACAAATATGACTGGTTCTCAATGAGTGACAATCTAAATACAGCTTTCCCGAGAATCAGCCCTCTTAGTAAGAGCCAAGAATAACCACCTCAGTATTTAGCTGAGAAAAGGGAGGAAGTTTGAGTGCAACTATTTGTAGTGACAAACTATGTGCTGTCCAACCAATCTTATCAGTTGCAGTTTTTCAAGGTATCGATCAAGCAGTCTCTGTCGTATCTACTGACTGTAAATATTCAAATGCGTGTTTTGATAATGTGTCACAAAGTTATCTTCCCAAAAGGCAATTCTTTCATTTCTAGTAGTTATATGAGTGAGAATTTGTACAGCCCAGTATGGTTTTAAGGTTTCTCCACCTTAATGGTTTTGAAGCTGTGAAAGACTTGTTGGGACAGTCCAAACAGCTATTTAGCAAATTTTGTTACTAATGTTTCATAACAACTATATTGCTTGCAGGTTTGAGTGTTGAATGTATGGTATTCCGTTGTGCACCATCATAATGCATGATTTGGAAAAAAATGGGATTTTTCTCCAAAATGGGAGAGATGTGATAAATAAAATAATGCTGCTAAAATATGCACTTACAATAAATGTAAAATATTGTCATTATCATTTTAAGTTCATGAGAGGACATTGCTGCTTTAAGCCTTAGCCAGTACTATAATGCACTGCTCTGACTTAGAAACGGTCTGGAATTTGCAAGATGCTAAACATATAACATTGTTTTCAATGAGCTGCCATGGTGCTCTACTTTTTATTAAAATACTGACATCCTAATGTATTTGAGTGTTTGTTACTGTTACTACAAATTTCACTGGCTAACCGCAATTCTGCCCCTCCTGCAAAAAGAAGTTTAAATGAGAAGAGTGATTTGAGATTTGCTCTTCTCCGGGTTTTCAGTCTTTTTTTGCTTTTCAGCACTTGGCATTTCGAGTACAAACATTTCAATAGGGATCCTAGAAAAGCCTAGTACATGTAGCACTTTCTTTCAGACCTACACACCTCTGAATGGATTCTCCACATATATTAAGGCTTCTGTTAAAAATATATCAAATTCATGACAATTCTGTTAGTCATGGGGCACATTGTTACTGTTGCCAAAGTGACTTAGCTCACTTTAGGATACAGCCATAGTAGGCCATTTTAATGAGTTAAGTCTTAAATGACACAAAGATGTAAGGATGAAAGATGGAAAAATTAAAACCAAAACAGATGATTTTGGAAACATATAAAGAAAATGCATAAACAGACAGGACACTCATCATTTGCTCTAGAAGATAAGAAGGCAGTGGGTTCTATTCTGACACCAGGTGCTTGGATTCTTTTTCCAGTAGTGATACTGCAGTGTGCTTGCCTTTGAATAAGATGTCAAATCAACATCCCATCTGCCTGAGATGGTGGTAGCAAGTCTAAACCTCAAGATGCACGTACTCGAAACTCTCCTTAGCATGGAGAACATCGATATCTGTGCAGTAACAGAAACCTGGTTCAAGGCTCCCGAGAGCACCCCAGCACTACCAGGTTATACCTCATACCATGCTTTTCGGCCCCAAAACTTGGACTGAACCACAAAAGGAGGGGGAGTATCAATATTCGTCAAAGATACCCACACCTCCAGGTTGGTGGCACAGCATGAAACACCAGAGACTATCCATGTGCAACTAACAGTGGGTAAAACTGCCTTCCAGTTTATAGCCTGCTACAGACCACCCTCCCAAACCCAGGAACCCCACTCAGCCTTCCTGAGAACACTGGAAAATATGAAGGTCTCTTCAAACACCAGTATATTGGGCGACTTCAACTACCCAAACACAGACTGGGAGCATTACTCTAGCTCCAACACCCTAGCCCGGAGGTTCCTAGAATTTATAAACTCAAATGCTATGGAACAACTTGTTACCACTCCCACAAGAGGGGAAAACATACTGGACCTGATCATCACCAACATGGGGACTCTATGCTCCAGACCAGAAGTGTATCCCTCACTGGTAAGATCAGACCATAAACTAATCTCACTAGATATTCACATCCCGACTCCTCCCCCTGCCCTGAAAACCACAGTGAAAAACTTCTCTAAAGCAAATTTCACACTCCTCAAAACTGAGGTAGAATCCTTCAAAGCCCCCGGGCCTGTGGAAAATATGGCCCAGACGGCAGAATCCTTTATAAACGCATTCTATGAACACCTTCAGGAATGCATGGATCATGCAATCCCAAATAAAACCAAGACCCAATCCTCCAAAGGCAGACGTCCTGTCTGGTGGACCCCAGCCATAAACAAACTATACAATAGAAGGAGGAAGCTACTACATGATAGAGCAAAATCCCAAAAGGGAAGGCATCTCTGATCAGTATTAGCAAAACCTCACGGGCACTCATAAAATCGTCTAAGGCCAGCTTCGAGAGAAAAATTGCACAGGACACTAAGGATAATCACAAGGCTTTCTTTAGTTATGTTAGGAACCTGGGTGGGAATTCCCAGATATGCTCAGAATTAGTCCAAAATGACAAAAAATACACCGAACCCACAGACATTGCCAACATCCTAGCTGACAGGTTCAGCGCAAACTTCTCCCCCCCCCCCTCCTCCCGCAAAGGGCAAATATCTATCCCAGCAGAGTGCTGCCCCCCTGACATCTCAGATGCACAGGTAAGAGCTGCCCTCTCCAAAGCAAAAAACACAGCATCAATGGGACCAGACAGTGTCCCGGGCTACGTCCTACATGAACTCCAAGAAGAGCTAAACCCAAACATAAAACTACTGTTCAATCTCAGCCTTACTACAGGATATGTACCCAAAGAGTGATGTACAGCAACAGTGGTCCCTCTCCAGAAAGGTGGTGCCTCAACGGATCCTGGAAACTATCGCCCCATAAGCCTGACTAGCTTGTTCGGCTTTGTTAAGGGCAGATCCTGCCTCTTAAACCTGGTTGATTTCTTTGAAACAGTCACCAAGGCCATTGACGAGGGGAAGGTGGTCCACACAGCCTACCTGGACCTCGCAAAAGCCTTCGATACAATACCCCACTCGGGCATTATAGATAAGCTCACCAGCTTAAATATAAACCCCTATGTCACTAGATGGGTTGCAAACTGACTCAAGGACAGAACCCACATGGTTAGAATTGCTGGAGCCATGTCAGACTCCAAACCAGTTACAAGTGGCATCCCACAAGGCTCAGTCCTGGGACCTCTCTTGTTCGGTATATATTTCTCGGTGGTACAGGCCAACACGGAAGGACTGTGGCTGACCAAGTTCGCAGATGACTGCAAACTGGGCACCATAATCGACTCTCCAGTTGACACAAGCATCCTCCAAAAGGGCCTCATAGAAACAGACAACTGGTGCCAGAGCCATGGCCTCAAGCTAAATGCTAAAAAGTGTATAGTCATCCCCTTTGGCAAAAATAAAGTGCCCACAAATTACCACATAGGTGGTAATCCATTAAGTACAGAAGAAGTAATTAGGGACCTGGGGACCCAAGTTGATAGCAATCTCTCATTTGACAACCACGTGGCCAAAGTGGTTAGAAAAATATTTTATATAGCCCACCTAATCATGAAGGGATTCACATCTAGATCAGGGGAGGTCATCGTGCCTCTTTACTCATCCCTCATCAGGCCCATAATTGAGTACAATGCCCCTTTTGGGATGTACCTTACCAGACCCCTGCAGTAACTGGAAAGACCCCAAAAGTACCTCACCAAGAGGATCAAAGGACTCAAACAGATGCCATATGCTGCCCGGTTAAAGAAACTCCAGCTCTACTCAGTGGCATACCACCTGCTCAGAGGCGATCTGTGCCTGACGTATAAAGCTATGTCCAACCCGGAATTAATGGACATGCTGTACCTCAGAAAATCCAAATCCCATCGAGCTACGCTCGAGACTTGAACCTCAGCACTGAAATAAATAGGACATGCTGGAGGGACAGATTCATAACCCAGAGGCTCCCTTCACTCTGGAATAAAATCCCAGTCCTGGTTAGGCAGAGTCCCTCATTGACTCTCTTCAAGAGGAATCTTGATGAGTGGATGGGAGATCGTAGGTTTACCCCAGGTATCACTTCTGTGTCACTGTTAGACAGAGGCACAGTATACTAACTTTGAAAAAGGGCATAGCAAAATTAATTTAAAATGGGTGGTGAAAGCCAAACACACTCTGGCTAGCCTTATAAATGCCCTAGGGCAGATAGCCTAGTATGAACCTATGAACCTATGAACATGTAAATAAAAGATTCCCTAGTACTTATCAAAGGGAGTAGGGGTACTTTATTTCAACAATCAAAGTAACATCATACAAAACTTGTAAAACACAATTCCCTACTTATAAAAAATCTTCAACATTCCTTCACCCTTTTCAGCCTTTCCTCTTAATTAATACTCATCCATTTTTTTATTATACAAGACTTCATTGCATCTAGCCAACCAAATATGCCAAATATATGCAAACAATTCTTTAGCCATTGTATCCCAGTTATCTTTTTTAGTAAAAATTGAAATAAAGGCCCAGCCAAGCTAAAGTCTTCACTATGCAATACCTTAAATCTTCTGCAGTGGAGGCCATGGAGATATATGCAAATGATCTCTAAAGGACATACCAGGGTTTCAGATACATGGCTTCTACTTTTTAAGTCTTTATGGGTACATTCAGGCCAATTCAACCCCCCCCCCACATCAACTTCTTTATAAAAAAATACAAAAAATCAGTTGTATATTTATGTTGTCAGTATTATCTCCCATTCCTGTCCAGAATTTTTTATTCTTTCACACAGTAAAAATATACTCAACTATTTTTCTTTCTTTATTGCACTCATAACCTAACCTTTCTGGTAACTCTTTCAACTTCACAACTGCCTTTACTGGAAGTTTATTAATTTGTCAATACTGACAAAAAAATCTTCCCATTCCTTAATATACCATGCATTTTTCCTATGTATAATAGTTTCTTTAATTTTTCTTTCTATTCCCTGCCAAGGGTCACTTCTATAACATTTATTCAGAATGCTTAGATACAAAATGTTCCTGTTTTTTGTCACTTCTGTTGCATGACTTTTCCATTCTTTTATTTTATTCATACATTCAATAACTTCACCTTCAGTTTTTCTTCTCTCTTGCATTTCCTGGACTGTATCAACCTGAAATTTTGTTCATAACTTACACTTACTATTTTAGCCACAACATCTTTTTCTTTATTTTGGATAACATTTAGTACCCAAAATAAATGTGATTCACACCCCCATAGAAAAACAAACTGGATTTAGTAGACCCAATCCCGACTATCATTTGCATTTCATACTATACTCCTTTCTAATGGATTTAAACTAGATGCCCAAACTCCAAGAGAAAAACTTCTAATAGATCCTTTCCAAGCCTTCCTGGAAACATATATACTCTACCTAAATAGTCTATGGGGAAATTCAGTAAAGCTTACAGGAATTTTTTTTTTTTTTGGTGTATGCATAATGGTGTGATGCATATACAAGCACAAACAATTTTTGATTCAATAAGTATCACTTAGCAGTGTGCAAGCACGCGCAAACAGAGACAGTTCCATGGAATGCAAATTACCTCATAAGCATTGAATTTTATGCAAATGACCCAGCAATTCTACAAGCAGAAAGGCATCTGTGTAGAGTCTGTGTCAGTGTCTGTAGTGTACGAGGAATTTTTCCATGTACAGGAGTCTACATGGACAGAAGGGGATGTAAAAATCCACAAATATGGTCATAACTCCCCAGAAAATGTTAGATCTCATATATATATATATATATATATATATATATATATATATATATATATGTGTGTGTGTGTGTGTGTGTATGTGCAAACAGTACATGGTGGATGTCTGAAAAAGGAAGAGAATATGTACAATAAATAATAATTTCGGCATGTTTGTGCTATGTGCCGCAGTGCACAAATATGCTTAAAAGAAATAAAAGAAAATAACATTTCTAATATGTTTTTCACAAATATACTGTAGGACCTTGCATCAGGTCCATACAATGGTGCATACATGCTGTCACCAAGCTCACATGATTATGAACCATGTAGTAGCTAGGCTATTAGCACATATATGTATGCAAATGATGTGTATTTTCTGAATTGCTAAAAAAAGTAACCGTGTCTGCATATCCCCTTTGTGTAGGCTCCTACACGTTGTTGATATTCTCAGAGGATGTGGATGACATCAAGGGGGTGTGTCTTATTATTTTTAGGATTTTATTGTTCCTAGCCGCATGTGTTTGCATGACGTGGTGCATAGCTTAGCGTGTTCGCACAGACAGACTACCAACATGACAGTGATGACGTAGGCAGCAATCAGTTAAAACCGGATATCTTCAATAAATATTTTTGACTTTTGTATAAGCTATGCTGCATGACACAGTGAGCACGAAAGTAGGGCCTTTAAGTTATGTTAATTATATCCTGGTCAGGTCAACTGCATCATAATTAGCCAGTCCCACATGGTGGACCTAATGCAGTGCTGTATAAAATATGCATACACCCTACAATCTGATTTTCCCTCAATACTCTAGGCCATTGGAGTACAGACTTGGGAATTTTGACTGGGATAATGCTAGGAGCTGCTGCAGGTGTGCTATATCTGTATGTGCTAGATGCTGAAGTCAATTCTGCTAGTGCTGCTGACAATAGACCTAGGCCAAGAGGAAGAGTGTTCAGACCTAGGGTCCATACCTCTCAACTATACAGATTTTCGCAGAACTTTCAGATTTTTGCCTCATATTTTTGGTTTGATTCTCATAAAATTGTGTTTTTTTTCTGGCAAATCATTGGCAGAACATTGAGTGTTAAAATCAGAAAAATGACAGACATTTGAGTTTCAGACTTCATACCCTTCTGAAAATTCATGCTAATGCAAAATCTGTTATTCTATCAACTTTCTAAGTTTGTAGGCACAATATTTAAAAAGTGTCTCTATTTTTGGTCCTGTATCCCCCCGTTATATATGGCTTTGTCCAGATTTCTTGGTCAAAGAATTTGAGAGGTATGTCCAGGGTAACCTTCCAAGAACTACATGAGCTGGAGATTGTAGAGCGCTACAGGGTGGACAGAGACATGTTACAAGAACTCACTGAGCTCTGCCACCCTCATCTCAGTGCCAGAGCTAACAGAGAGGAACCCATCCCAGTGGAGACAAAGGTATGTGTACAGGTTCTTTTCAACTGGGGACATGATGGGGGTGTCACAGGCATCTGCATCCAGGATACTCCAATTCCTGGATGCTATGCTTCCATATGCCAGTGAGCACATATATTTTCCCCTTAGCCCTGAGGTGAGGGCCAGCAATATGCAACACTTCTACCATGTAGCGTACTACCTTGAAGTACTGGGTGCCAAAGATTGCACACGTGTACATATCAAGGCACCACGTGGTCAGTCAGTAGGGTACAATCTAAGTTAACCACAAGGGGTACCACTCCATCAACTGCCAGGTCGTGTGCAATTCCCAGGGGATTATCCTGAATGTGTGTGCTGGTAACCCTGGCAGTGTTTCCTTATCACATCTCCCATATGTGGCACACATCACAGCTGTACCAGATGTTTGCTAGAGGGGACATCCCACAGGGCCATTTACTGGGGGATGCTGGCTACGCCCTGGAACCATGGATGATGACACCCATCAGAAATGCACACACCCATGGAAGAATGCTATAATAAGGCATACACGCAAACTGGGAACATCGTAGAGTGTGTGTTTGGGCTCCTGAAGTCACTGTTCCAGTGCCTTGATATATCTGGTGAAGCCCTGCAGTATACTCCAACCACATGTGCACAGATAGTCAGTATGTGCTATGCTACACAATCTGATCCTGCAGAAACAGCTGCAGCAAGATCAGCAAAGGGAAGGGATACACAGCCCCCTACCAGTGCCTGGGTCACCACAGCCACAGTCAAAGAAGGACTCAGAGTAGGAATCCCCTGCTGATGTTCCTGCAGCCAGATGTAGGCATGCCCAGTATGCCCTGGCTTTGGCTAAGAGACAATGCATGGCATATTCACTGATGACCTAGGAATCTAGGGACTAACACCTTACTCCTACTCACATACAGATATTAAAGTTGATGTCAGATAACTCACACATCCTGTACCTATCCATGTATTGGATGCGTACTGCTTGCATCAGACAGAGTCAGCCCTGAACTACAGTTGTGTCAACTGCTGCATTTGCACGGTAAGTCTGAAACCTACACAGTAGTCTACTGGATTATTGCAACATGTCAGTGTATGTTTGGACCAGGTACATTATGCAAGTAACTTTAGTGGGCTCTTTGGACAGAAATTACATCCACATGGGACTACAGATAGCCATTCCACTTACATGTTTCCATTTCTATTCAGTAGGCCTCATGCATGGAATATTCATGCAGTCTTACTGCAACAGATTACTGATACATCATGGAAGGGAGATGTTAGACAATTGGGTTAAATGATAGTCAGACGGTCGTGTATCCCATACAGAACATGTGGTATTGCTCTCCCACTCCCAACACAGCAGTGTTTCCTTGTAACTGCTTTAACAGTAACTCATCAATGGTATTGTGACACCCATGCCCTGGCCCAGTAATCAAGGAGCCTCAATCCTCACCACAAACACCAGAGAGGGCATCTCATATATGAGGACAGGATAACAAATACACACAGTAAAGTGCAATTTCCCTTAACAGCACACAGAGATCACAGTCAGTCTGGGACTGGTCACTCCATTGCTCCCCAGGTCCCCAATAAGACTCCCCACTGGCACAGCTATAGGGTCCAGATCTCAGCCTAGCTGGGCAAGCTAAAATCTCCAGCAACCTCTCTGTCCAACCAGTGCTTTGTGTCCCTGCCCAAGTAGCTGACACACACACTTTGAGATAAGTTTATACAACCACACAGACACTCCTGGTGAAGGCTGGCACAGGTTCTCAAGCTGTGCCCCTTTTACCCAGACTATACAGTAGTAATTACTGCCACCACCTGCTGATATTATCAGCTACCCAAAGGCCCTTAAAAGGGTGTCCAGTTATTACTGTGCAATATTACTACCCAATTGGTAAGTGTGACTAAACAGTCTTAAGGCTTGTTAGAGTGACCTGGTACAGGATCCTTATATACATGCAATGTACTCTTAGCGGTTAACTCATCTCTACACAAAACAGCCACAGTTAAAAGGTTTTAAAATATTTAATAATAAATAATTAAAACCACAAGACAATACTTTCCACTACAAAGTGCTAGTCAAGAGAGTTCACAGATCACACAGAAATGCTTAAAATAAATCAATAGTACAGTTCTGACATCATAGAAAAACACTTAGTCTAAACTTTCTAATTCCTGGCTATTGCTACAAGAAAACACACTTCTAAAATAACTTACTTACACAGAGCAACAGGCAGAGTGCTGAGTTGGATAGTCAGACAAAAATGCTCAATAATCTCTGGTTCTCACTGTTTAAATTGAAACTGCAGTTCTGCTAAAACATTGCATCATCTTTTTACACTTCCTGGAGATCCCAGGCTGACAGAGACTGCATTTACATTCTTTTACACTTAGAGCAATAAAGGACATTCCATATGTAAATTCTGGTCATTAACTTTAGCCTTAAAACAATAGGCAGGAAGCCTTCATCTAGCCAGACTGGAGACGAATTGTAAGCATCAAAGGCAGTCATGAAATAATTTTAATTTCAAAGGACCAACAAGAAATGCTTGACTTAGCTTTCTTTACAGCAGATGGCAATGTTGCCACATTGTTTTAAGTTCAACATTTCACAGTATTTACAAATGATAGAATTATCTGCACAATTCTATCTGGCTAGGCTGGCAGCCTTCACCCTTCTCTACTAGTCTTCACATTTCTCCCCCCAGAGAACTCAAGGTAGTTTTTCAAGTGACCCTTGAGAAACGCCGCTTGAGAGGGTTAAGTCTATCTGAGTATACCTACCCCATTCCCTGTCTTGAGAGCCCATCTGCATTGGCATTGCTACTCCCACTGCGGTGCTGCACTGACTTATCATATACTTGCAACCCCAGGATCCATCTTAGCAACTTGGCATTTTGCTGGCTGGCACTGTTTAACCATGTTAGAGGGTTATGATCTGTCATAACAGTGAATATTCTTCCATATAGATAAGGCTGATATTTCTGCAGTGCCCACACTATGGCTAGACATTCCTGTTCTACAACTGCATAACATTCTTCCCTGGGTTGGAGCCTATGACTGAGATAAACCACTGGGTTCTCTTCTCCCTCTGAAGACATCTGGCTAAGTACAGCCCCCCCCCCCCCCCCCCATAGTTTGAAGCATCCACCTGCACAACACATTTTATGCTGTAATCTGGACTGGCTAACACAGGGGGTCCTACCAAAGCTTCTTTAAGCTTCTGGAATTCCTGCTCACATGCTGGGGTCCACACTACCTTATCTGGCCTGTTCTTCCTTGTTAGGTCTGTGAGGGTAGCAGCTATGGTACTATAACTGGGGACGAACTTTCTGTAGTACCCTACTGTCCCTAAAATGCCCTCACCTGCTTTTTAGTAACAGGTGCAGGCCATGTCTGAATGGCTTTCACTTTGGCAGGTTCTGGCCTTATCTTACCACCCACCACTCTATGTCCTAGGTAGGAGATCTCTGCCATACCCACCTGACATTTGCTTGGCTTAATGGTCAACCCTGCCCTCTGTAGTCTGCCCAACACCTCCCTGACATGCTGACGGTGCTCTCGCTAGGAATGGCTGTAGATGGCAATATCATCTAGGTAAGCAAGGGCAAACCCTCCTACTCCTGCTAGGATACATTCTACCAGCCTCTGGAAAGTCGCTGGGGCATTCTTCATCCCAAAGGGCATCTTTGTGAATTCATACAAGCCAAAAGGAGTCACAAAGGCTGACTGATCTCTAGCACTGGGAGTCAACGGCACCTGCCAGTAACCCTTGGTAAGATCAATGGTGGTAAGATATTTAGCCCCACCCAGCTGATCTATAGGCATGGGGTAAGCATCCGACTCTGTGTGACTATTTAATTTCTTATAGTCCACACAGAACCTGTTTCTGCCATCCTTCTTTGGCACCAGCACCACGGGGGAGGCCCAGGGACTGTTGGACTCTTGAATCACCCCTAGTTCCAACATCTCCTGTACCTCCTCCCTCAGGGTCTGTCTGACTCTTTCAGGCATCCTATAAGGGGCCTGCCTAATAGGCCTTTGGGGACCTGTATCCACCTGGTGCTGCACCAGGTGGGTGCACCCTGGTTTCCCAGTGAACGTGTCCCCAACTTCCTGCAACACTGCTCGGATTTCTCTAACCTAAGTAGGAGATAGCTAATGGGACATTGCTACCCCTTCCACTGAGGTGACAGCACGAGCCTCACCGAGGAGAACAGTCCCCAGTCTCCCTCAGACTTCTCCTGCAATCCACTGCAAATGCTCAGCACAAGGGCCTCCCTATCATGGTAAGGTTTCATCATGTTAACATGGTACAATTTGTGCACCTGCCATCTGCCTAGCAACTTCCACCATGTAATTAATATCACTTACCTTTCTTACCACCTTGTAGGGTCCCTCCCAAACTGCTTGCAGCTTGTTGTGTCTAACAGGAATGAGAACCATTAACTGCTGCCCCACAGCATACTCTCTAGCTTCAGCATTATTGTCATACCACACATTTTTCTGTTGTTGGGCTTCTGCCAGGTTCTCCTGGGCCAAGCCGATGAGCTCCCTGAGCCTTGTCCTGAGGTTTAGGACGTATGCCACAACAGACTCCTTGTAAGACTCACACTCACCTTCCCATACATCTCAAATTAAATCTAGAGATCCCCTCACCCTATGCCCATACAGCAACTCAAAGGGATATTTAATTCCTGTAGCTTGTGTACAGTGATCACTGAAGGTGCTTGTATTCTTAATCAGCCGTGCACTGAACATTCAGAGTTCCTATCACAATTGTTTTATTTCTTTTGTTAGCTTAGTTAGTCAGGGAGAGCAGGCAAGCATGTCAGCAGAGGAGTATGGCAAGCTGTCAAGGAGCCAGTTGGCTGAGATGTGCCAGGCTAAAGGACTGGTGCATGGAAACCTGACTAAAGCAGACATGATTGCAGCTTTAGTCACAGCTGCATCAGAGAATAGCAACCAGGAGGACAATCAGACTGGCTGTGCAGATGCACAATTCTCAGAAAATGTACAGCTCAACTTTTCCATAGAGGACTTAAAAATCCATCTGGAGTTAAAGATACTTGAGTTGGAGGCCAAGCATTTGGAAATAGAAGCAGCAGAGAGACTGAGATGTCTGCGGACTGAGGAGAATGAGAAAGTGCTACGCCTGGACACTGAGGAGGAGAGGCAGAGGCAACATGAAAAGGAGATGCTGACTTTTCACCAGAGTCATGAAGGTAATGGGGAAGGGAGTAGCTGAACCCCAGAATCAAAAAAAGTTCAGTAAATTTCTTCCACAATTTACAGAGGGGTATAATTTTGATAGTTTCATTCATATGTTTGAGAGGATATGTAAACAGTAGGATGTTGACCAAGGGCTCTGGGTATGGTTCCTGACCCCCTTACTCCATGGTAAAGCTGTAACTCTTCTTTCTACACTGTCTGATAATAAGTGTTTAAATTATAATGTTGTGAAGAACTGTTTGCTAGAATTGTTTAAATTAACACCTGAAACTTATAGGAATATAGGAAAAAGTTTTGTGAGCATAAACGCAAGGCAGATGAAAGTGTGTGTGAATATGTTGCTGAACTAAACACTTATTTTCATAGGTGGTTGAGCGGATATCAGGTCACCACTTTTGAAGGGCTGGCAGACCTTTTGGTGAGGGAACAAGCCCTTAGCACTTTGCCTGAGGATCTGGTTAGCTGATAGACAATGCCTTACTGTAGATGAGTTGGGGAAGAAATGAGACCTATACCTAGCAAGCAGGGCATCACTGCACAGGAAAGGAATGCCCAGTGCTGCTCATGTGTCTAAGGGAACCCATGGTGGACAGCTCAGACTGCCCCAACAGAATCTGTCAGTAGCAGGGGAAGCCACTAGTCCAGATACACATCCAGGGCATAGGGTTAAATGTTTTAAATGCAATCAGTGGGGCCATGTAGCATATAGGTGTCCACAAAGGCAAGGTGGGGAACAGAAGGAGGGAGAGCCAGTAAGTGGAAATGCCAAAATGCCAAAAGTAGGTTGTCTTGAGACAACAAGGGTACCAAACTACCATCCTGCAGATGTCCTGATAGGGAAGGATTTTGATAATGCAGTACAATGTGCTCATGCAGTTACATGCAGTCATTCTTGGAGACAAGCATGTGGGTCTGGTAGCCTGGGGGAGACCCAGACAGACTCCATACTTGCAGTCAGGACTGCTGAGGTGGTTACTTCAGGGAGGGAGATATGCTGTAGCACTGAGACTGAAGATGAGCCACAGCTGCTTGTGGGTACTGATGGTCCCTTTGACAGAGTGACTGCAAAGGTAGAGGTGAGTAGTAGTACCCAGGCTGACAGTGAGGCACCGCTATCAGAGGATACCAGACTTTCCTATGGACAGGGAGCTGGGAAGGGTTACAAAGAGAGAGTTGAGACAGACTCAACTCTCAGACCCTACATTACAAGGCCTGAGGGAGGTAGCTATTGAAGCATCTGATTCTCAAGGGAAAGGGGAATCTGTTTACTGTGACAAAGGATTACTGTATAGAGAGTGGACCCCTAAGGGAGGGCTAGAGGCTGAGAGGATACAGCAGTTGGTAGTGCCCAGAGCCTACCATCTGGCACTTCTAGCCATAGCCCATGATATTCCCTTTGCAGGTCATACGGGCATAAAATGTACAATGAGATGTATTATGCAGAACTTTTATTGGCCTGGGATTTCCAAAGCAGTAACAGGGTACAGCAAGACCTGTGAGCATTGCCAAAAGGTAGGCAAGGCAGGAGACACGGTGAGAGCTCCTTTGATGCCTTTGCTTGTGATTGAGGAGCCTTTTCAGATTGTAGCTTTAGATATTGTGGGGCCTCTGAGTACCCCAAGTTCCACAGGGAAAAAGTATATCCTAGTGGTAGTAGATTATGCTAAATATACCCTGAGATAGTAACTCTGTCCTCCATTGAGGCAGAAAAGGTGGCAAATGCTTTTTAGAGATTTTCAGCAGGGTAGGTTTCACAAAAGAAATACTGACTGACAGAGGTGCCAATTTCATGTCAGACCTGCTGGCTTGTCTGTGGAAGTACTGTGGGGTGAAGCACCTAAAGACTACCCCCTACCATCTCCAGACTAATGGTCTTGTTGAGAGGTTAAACTCTACACTCAAGACCATGCTACAGACATTTCTAGCCCAGTTTAAGAGGGACTGGGACAAATACGTATCTGTTGTTTGCTTACAGAGAGGTGTAGGAATCTACAGGTTTTTCACCCTTTGAGTTGCTGTATGGGCATAGGGTGAGAGGTGAGAGGGCCTCTAGATTTAATTTGAGATGAGTGGGAGGGTGAGTGTGAATCCCGCAGGGAGTCTGTTGTGGCATATGTCTTAAACCTCAGGATAAGGCTTAGGGAACTCATGGAGTTGGCCCAGGGGAATCTGGCAGAAGTCCAATAGCAGAAACAGGTCTGGTATGACAGGAATGCTCGAGCTAGAGAATATGCTGTGGGGTAGCAGGTAATGGTGCTCACTCCTGTCAGACACAACAAGCTGCAGGCAGCTTGGATGGGACCCTACAAGGTGGTAAGGAAGGTCAGTGATGTTACCTACATGGCAGAACTGCTAAGCAGGAGGCAAAGGCACAAATTGTACCATGTTAACATGATGAAATCTTACCATGATAGGGAGGCCCTTGTGCTGAGTATTTGCAGTGGATTGCAGGAAGAGTCTGAGGGGGATCTCCTCAATGCCTCTCTCTCTGGTTCCCAAGCTTTATAACTCTCATAGTTATATTCTTATGAGCCTATCTAGGCTCTCAACAATTTCTATAGCTTCTCTCTAAGCTCTCAACAACTCCTACAGCTACCCTTACACAGCCCAACCTTGTAAATATTGTAAATAGCATTCTGCTGTGGATGTGTGTATGTAAAGCGTATTTATATTTTCTTACCTAACACATATCTGTTTTCCTCAAATGAAACTGTATGATCCCTACCTTTAAGCTTAATGAATTTGTTAGCTATGCATGATACTGAATGCATTTATGAGTAACTATTCTACATAATATTATCTTTAATATTAACTATCAGTGGTATCTAAATTGTATAATGCATCTTGGAGCTTTTCTCCTTGGGCCTCCACTGAAAATGGGTCAGTCCGGCCCAGTGGACTTCCCCGGTAATCAAACTGCAAATAAATAAATAAATGAGGCTCAGACTGACACCTCAGTGGAAGGGGGTAGCAATACCTCAGCAGCTATCTCATACCCAGGTTCGAGAAATCCAAGTAGTGTTACAGGAGTTTGGGGACATGTTCACTGGGAAACCAGGGTGCACTCACCCGGTGCAACACCATGTGGATACAGGACCCTAATGCCTATTAGACAGGCTCCTTATAGGGTGCCTGAGAGATTCAAACAGACTCTGAGGGAGGAGATACAGGAAATGTTGTAACTAGGGGTAATTCAGGAGTCCAGCAGTCCATGGGCCTCCCCAGTGGTGCTGGTACCAAAGAAGGATGGCAGCACCAGGTTCTGTGTGGTCTACAGGAAATGAAATAGTCACACAGAGTCAGATGCTTACCCCATATGAGTTCACAAAGATGCCCTTTGGGATAAAAAATACCCCAGCAACTTTCCTGAGGCTGATAGATTGCATCCTAGCAGGAGCAGGAGATTTTGCCCTTGCTTACCTATATGATATTGCCATCTACAGCCATTCCTGGCAAGTGCACCTTCAGCATGTCAGGGAGGTGCTGGGCAGACTACAGAGGGCAGGGTTGACTATTAAACCCAGCAAATGTCAGGTGGGTATGGCAAAGGTCTTTTATCTGGGACAGAGTGGGAAGTGGTAAGATCAGGCCAGAACCAGCCAAAGTGGAAGCCATTCAGGCATAGCCTCCACCTGTTTCCAAAAATCAGGTGAGGGCATTTTTAGGGACAGCAGGGTACTACAGACAGTTTGCCCCCAGTTATAGTACCATAGCTGCTCCCCTCACAGACCTCACAAAGGAAAAGCAGGCAGGTAAGGTAGTGTAAACATAAGCATACATTCCAGAAGCTTAAAGAACCTTTGGGATGACCTGATTCTGAACTCTGTTGTCACTACATTGGGTTATTGAGTATTATCTTGTTCTGTTATTATTTATTATTAAATATATTTAAACCTTTTAATTGTGGCTGGTTTGTTAGAGATATTTAAGCTGTCAGAGTACTTGCATATGTATTTGGTAACACGATACAGGCCACTCTTATATTGCCTTAGTCTTGGACACACTTACCATTTGGATAATAGTAACATTACACAGTAAAATTGGTCACCATTTGGGGAGGGCCTTAAGTAGCTGATAAATGGTGGTTGGTGACAGTGATTTCTACCTTATAGTTTGGCCGAAGGGGCATAGCTAGTGAACCAGTGCCAGCCTTCCCCAGGAGTGTCTATGCGTTTGTATAGAAATCAATTCTCAAAGTGTTTGTGTGTGTGTGTGTGTGTGTGTGTGTGTGTGTGTGTGTGTGTGTGTGTGTGTGTGTTAGCTACTTGGGCAGGGACACGAACCACTGGTTGGACAGAGATGGTGGTGCTGGAGATTTTGGCTTGACCACTCGGCTGAGATCTTAACCCTATAGCTGTGCCAGTGGGGAGTGTTATTGGGGCTCTAGAGAGAATGGGAGAAACCATCCCCAGACTGACTGTGAGCTCTGTGTGCTCTTAACTCATTAACCCTGAGTACCTTCTCATGGCGCCTGTGTGCTTAAATCCGAGCGCGCCATGAGAAGGTACAAATTACAACCTATTACCCCCGAGTGCCTTCCACAAGTGAGAAAAAGTGAACTGCAGATTTGTAGATCTACTTAATGTAAAACATGCTGAAATCGTAAGTGAATGTTTAATTTAGCTTATATACTTACGATTCAGCCTGTTTTTACATTAAGTTTACATTAAAGATCTTGTATAAAATCTGCTTTAAAAGTTCTCGAGTAAGCAAGTGGTGGCAGCCAATCGGATTCTTGCAATCCAAGCCACCACTTGCACAACACCGCCACCCCATCCTAATTTCCTTTTGTTTTCCCCAGATAAATGGAGGGTCCAGCAGCAGGTATTTCCTTTTTTTTGCTGATATTTGGAGATTTACCTGCTGCTGGATCCCTCTATTTTATTTATGCATGGATCGCTGTTAGATAGCCACACCGGTTTGTCAGATCGTAGGAGGAGCTTCTCGGTTTAATTATTTTTTTCCACCAGCTTGGCCCACAAATGAACAGCTTATTTTTTTTTTTCAGGTAAGCTATTTAATGTCATTCCAGCTGTAGGCACTGTTCTCACAGTTTTTTGTTGCCATACGTATCTATTTCCAAAGGGGTTTGCAGTCATTCTGTCTAATGTCACATGCTTGTTTTGAGGTGAAGTTGGTAGTGTCTGTGTAGTTATTTTCCTCTTATTAATAAGACTGATAGGGTTGGCCAGGCAATGGATATATGAGTCTGTAGTTTACGACAAAAAAAAAATAATAAAAACAAACAATGGCATTTTTTGCTTTGCACGTTATTGTTTGAACATTTTTTTTAAGGTTCGGTGCCCTTAAAGAAACGGAAGTATGTCTCTGCTGATTATCCTAACAAATGCAGCAGAGGAAACCAGTGTTATTCTCACAGTTTGCTTCCTTCAGATTGAGGCATTACTTCAGTAGATCATGAAGTAAAATTATTTTTATGGTGGAAAAACAGGCTCCGCAAACTTCAAGCTGCTCATTGAGTAATGGTTTACTTGCTTGTCTAGCTCTTTTTCATCGGTCTTTATCTTTTTGGCCAGGTGAGATTGAGATTCCCGATTGTACTAGGGAACTTTTGCTTTGGTGAATATCCTTTCAAAAATCTTTGTTTGGATATACTTCTCAACTGTACCTTTACTGTAAGGCATGTTTTGAGTCTTAAGCATTCCATTGCGCAAATTGTTCTGTATTGAAAGTTCAGTCACGCGTTTTTTTTTTGTTTTTTTGCTAAGAATGTTTTAATGTTTTTTTAAGTATGAATAAATACTACTAATATTCTGGGAACTTCCTAGTTGTAGTTATTTTTCCCATTTGTCCTGCATTGTGAGAGGCAGTGCTCCCATATTTTAGGGAAGGAAAGTTAAGAGTTATGGGCTGGCCTGACTGTTACGAATATTATTAGCTATAGAGGCTTGCACGCAGTTCCCTAATAGCTAAATTTATGTAAGTGATATCAGTGAGGTTGTGTAACAAGTAAACAGGTCAAGCAATGTTTATGAAGCTTTGTGGTGAGATGTTTTGTTTTAACGCAACCTATAACAAGGGTGTTTTTTACTGAGTAACTCAGGCATCCAAAACAGTTTGTGATAGTTGAAGTTGGCTTACCTCTAACCATACATTTCAAGTGTCTAGAATTTCACAAAACTTCACAAAATGTACTGATTTTTGCCTAATATTTTGGTCTTCATAGAATTTGTTGTTTTCTAGTAGATCACTGAGGATTAAAGACACTAAGTAATAACGGGCATTTCAGTTTCAGACTCGAGTGCTAATGCAAACCCTCTTGGTCTGTCAACTTTCTAAGTTTATAAAATAAATATATAAATTCAGCACCTGGTTGTTCCTTTGTTCAGGCTTCTTAAATAGTTTGAGAGTGGTATGAAATGGTCTAACCCATTATGTTATATCTATGTGAATATTATGTTCAGGATAACCAGGGTGTAACATTTTGTATGTCAGTTTTATAGGTAAATAATAGGGTATCAGGTGGCAGACTATTACAAACCTAGGTAATGGTCATACTAGAGGTGCTCAGATGCTCAGATGAGAAGAACCCGCTTGCCAAAAGATTGCCAAATTTTAATTGACTGTAGGAAAGCACTTTACTGTACATTCTGCCTACAAGTCAAAGTAATAAGAAATTTTTCAGATGAGCCATTAAACTGAAGCCCAGTCTGCTGGAGCTGGTGGTAGTATAGGTGGATGTAAAGGATCTTACAACACTTCTTGAAAAAAGTAGGGAAACTGTCCAGTGTGTGTAAATGCCACCTTGGGCCCTTTTAAATGAGGCTGCTGGCATAGTGGACTAAACTGATCAACATGTAAATAAATGACTACACTGAAAATTATATGATTCAGTGCAGTACAAGCCAGAGAGGCTCATTGCACATATTGCATTCATTCAGGTATGCTATAATTAACATGAATTAATACTTTTAAATGGATCAGCCAGATAAGTTTGACAGTTTTGCTTGTCTTAGTGTATTTCTGATTATACTCAGTAGTTGACTGACTGAGATAAACATAATTATTTGCTGACTACTACCAGCATGGAGCTACCCTATATTTTGGTCATTTTTCTTGAGTTTGTCAGTCATGTGTGGAAATTTGGTGGGAAGAAGGGCTCATATCTAAGTGATAAAGTCTTTTACTGAATTACTCAGGTCTTGTCCTTACTGATGATAATGACTGTGTTACATAGCAGCTGCACAAGGTAATATAATGAATGCCTACTCAACAGGTGATGTGGAGCAATTAGTACCTGTGTCTGAGCATGCATAACTGTGCAGTAATGAAATGCAGGTCATTAGCACATTACCAATAAGTGCAGTTACAGTATAGCACTGACTCATTATCACTTTTCAGGCCAAACTCGCAGCAGCTGTCACTGTTATTCACATATGTAGAAGTAGTTATCACACTGATGAGTGCAAAAGCCAGCTTTGGGTGTTTTTCCACTTTGAGTCATTGCAAGCCTCTTCCCACACCAGTTTATTTCATTTTTTACAATTTCAAAATGTTACAAATGTATGACACAAAATATGGACATAGATTTTAAATATTGTTCTTTTTAACTTAGTTACTGGAATTAATGTATTGTTTTTACATGAGAAAGTTGCTAGAATAAGAGGATTTGTGGTAGACTGTATGAAGGATATGAATATATATATATATATATATATATATATATATATATATATATATATATATATATATATATATGTTATTTAGTGCCTTGCATCAGTAATGGTTTTCTTATAAATTACTACAGTCATATGATATACTACAGAATGACTCTCTTAGGGGTATACAGTTATGCTTTGTTCATGTTTTTGTGTGTATGTGGAAGAATATATTTTACATTGTTTACTTTAATTGTAAGGCAATGACAATATCCAAATTCATATATGTTGTCTTTATTTATTTGAGCCTAATCTGTGCTGTTGTGGTAAAATATTTCATGTGCTTTTGAAATGTGAAGTCATTTAGTTGAGTTACTGATTATAGTCTTGTTCTTTATTTATTATGAAATAGGTTTAAGACTCAGGTTATGGAAATTATGAATTTTTTCATATTTTGGTACATAACTTTGTAATGGAGCATCTGAATGTGCTAAGTAATACCTCATTTTGAAGACAGTCTTCATTGTTCCAACATGGTAAAATAACTGTGCGTCTATTTTGTACACATATACAGATATCAAAGTTTGTTTCGGAGTTAGGTTATGGAAATTATGATTTTTTTCATATTTTGGTACATAACTTTGTAATGGAGCATCTGAATGTGCTAAGTAATACCTCATTTTGAAGACAGTGTTACTCCTTACAACATGGTAAAAGAACTGTGTCTGGGCCCTGTACACATGTATAGATATAACAGTTTCTTTAGTCTTGTAGGGTTATGAAAATTATACATTTTCAATACTTCTCATTATTATGCCCATATCTTTGCAAAGGAGCATGGTGATCACACAAATGATGCATCATTTTGAAGCTGATATTGAGCCACACAACTTCTACACTGATATGTAGCCTCTGTCTGTTACAGCTGATGAGATATTATGCTTTGTTTATTTATCAACTATGAGAAATATTATATTAATCATATTTCTGTGAATATCTCTGTAAATGAGCATCACACAGTAATGGGTAAGGTATCATTTTAAAGCAATCATTCATACAAACAAATTAAATATAATTTGTATGGGTCTACATGGTACACTGCCCAAGATATTGCGCTTTGCTTTTCCAAAAAGGTAAAAAATATGCACAATATCAGCATTCCTTGCCAAATATTTAATAATGACTTTGATACACACTATCAACATTTACACTGTTTGAAAGTTCAGTGTCTGCTGATCAACTTTCGCGTTTACATTTTTAGTCTAGCTTTTATAGTTAAAGAGTTATGAACATTTGTTTTCTGTATGGTATTACAAATGGATTTTCTGAAAATGAGCTCAGGCTGCATTGTTGTTCGTATGGTGGAATTAAGCAGGCAGCTTTTTCTGAGCTGCTCCGGAGTGAATGAGTTAAGGGAAATTGTACTTTACTGTGTGTGTACTTGTCATCCTCCCAATGTGCGTGTCCCTCTCTGGTGTTAGAACTGCGGATTGAGGTTCCTTGATTACTGGGCCAGTGTAGGGGTGTCGCACAAGCCAATCAAAAATTGCAAAATGGAGCTACTTCTGTTTAATGCAGAACTGCCTGATGTTCTGCATTAAAGACCCTTTCTTTTTTTTTTTTTTTTTTTGGTCATTGAACAGAAGAGAGTCTGCTGAGCAATTTTTTGATTGGATCAAATACCGGAATACGGGCCAATCAAAAAAAATCACTAAACACGGAGCTACTTGTGGTTAATGTGGAACTTCAGGTGGGAGCTTCAAGTTGATCTTAGAGAGTTTTATTGGATTATTAGATAAATGCCACTGTTGAACCAGGGTCAAATGACCATATTTCCCTGGTTCCTGTTCTAAGAAAAAGAGCTTTAAACATCTGAATTTTTATTGTATTTTGTGTAATATATTATTTTTAATAATGTAAAATTTAGCATTTTCTAAAGTTTTTTGTGTGTATATTTAAAGTACAAAGGTTTTTAGTGTTTTAGTGTGTATGTCTTTAAAATTGTGGAAGAATAATTGATTAATTGATTGTTTCATTGCATATAAAGGGTGTTGACTTGGAGCAAAGTAATTTCTTCAGTTTCTTGTTCTGAGGAAGTCGCCGAGGTGTATGCTGAGGAAGAAAGCTCTTAACAATAAAGAGACTGGAGTAACATACTCTTTGTGAGCATTTTGTTTCATGTGTTGGGCTTATGGTGTAGCTACTTGTTCATATTGGCACCTGTGAAGTTTTGTTAATGCGGAACTACCTGATTTTTTTTTTTTTTTTTGGTTTTCACCTAGCCATTTTTTGTTTTGGTCCCTACCTGTCCTGTAATAAATCTGATATCCGTGGTGATGAATGATCCCTTGTCTGTCAAGCAGCTTCTGCGGCTTAAAGTACTAAGGCAATCACCTTGTGATGGCATTCATGGTTCTTACCTAGAAGTATCCATTTATTTTGGATGTGAGGTATCAATAATTTGTGTACTACAGACTGTCAGTCTGTTTGTGCTGTATTATTTTAACTGCCATCACATATGAATTACATAAGGCAACTTTAGAAAATCTTAGCCAATGTGAGTGAAGTGCAGCAGTGCAGAAACAGGGACAGATGTCATATTGTGTAATACACAAAATCCTGGACTGGAGTACAGGTAGGTGTGGGCTAGAGTCAGTTTATAACTAGCCAAAACTCCTACTGGGCATGCTCATGCACTCTGCTGTTCCTCGCACAATGACTTTTATAATATATGTATATATATATATATATATATATATATATGTGTGTGTGTGTGTGTGTGTGTGTATGTGTGTGTCTCTCATTAAATATATATATATATATATATATATATATATATATATATATATATATATACACACACACACACACACACACACACACTCATGCACACACTCACACACACGGACACACACACATGGACACACACACACACACACACACACACACACACACATATATATATATATATATATATATATATATATATATATACACAAAGGCCCAAAAAATAGTGACACATTTTAAATATTGCCCTTATAAACTTAGAAAGTTGCCAGAATAAGAGGATTTGTGTTAGCATACATTTTCTGAATTATATAAAGTCTGAAACTCAAATGATTGTCATTATTTATTTACTTTAATCCTTAAATTATCCCAATGTTTTGTCAAAAAAACCCACAATTTATATGAGGAGCAGAACGAAAATATGAGGCAAAAATATCGATATTCTGCTAAAATCTGTACAGTTGAGAGGTATGATTATATATATATATATATATATATATATATATATATATGTGTGTGTGTGTGTGTGTGTGTGTGTGTGTGTATGTTTGTATTGCCCATTGGCCAACATGCCCAGAATGTGGTGATTAAAACTGCACTATGGGAGGGTGGCCTAATGGTTAAGGTGTTTGCCTTACAAACACAAGGTGCAGGGTTTGAGTCTCATAAGGGATAATTGGCTAGGCTTAAAAATGTCTCACAAGGGCAGTTAGCTTAGAACTAATCTATGAACCTATGAACCTATGAACCTATGTTGGTGAAAGGCCCAAATGTAAGGGCTCAACAGTAGATAATGCACTTACCTACAGCCCCCTGTGCCTGCTGGATGTCGCCATACATGCATCAACAGATGAACAAGTTGTGTAATATATAATGTTGTGTACTCATACTTTGACAGGGCAACTTGTTTTTGGTCACAGGCTTGCCCATCCAAATGCAAACAGACACATATGGCCAAAATGGCTATTGTTGCCACATAGCTAGAATAAAAATTTGTCTGACTGCTAGGCTACTAGATGTAGATGAAAATAAGAAGCAATATCACTCTAAAGGCCATACATGCTGTTCAACACAGGCCTTGTGTATGGCCTGTACAAGTAGTTCATCTGCAGTCATTTATAAAGCAGACTTAAGCTGTGGTGTGTGCATTAAGTACTGTGTTCTGTAGTGTGTAAAACTAGACAGGTTGGGGTTCTAATCTCACTCCAGCCCACTTGGTGTGTGTATGTGCACCCCCCCCTACAATACAAGTGTGAATTCCCCACTGACTTTCTAACTGCAATGGACATGTACTTTTTAGCTCTTGCAGTTGATACAGGCCTCCAACCTCCTGTCTTACACAAGGCCTGCAGATGTCATGTACCATAAGACTACTAGCAGCCACCTTAATGTCATATGTAAGCCGCGGTGCATGCATTAATATTGTGATCTGTAGTGTGTAAGACTAGATAGGTAGGGGGTTCTAATTTCACTCCAACCCACTTAGTGTGTTTGTCTGTGTATGTGCATTTTCCTATCAAATAAATATGATTAGCACACTGACCTAGAAAGAGGCAGGGTTTTGCACTATTTTGGGTGTAGCAGGTGACGTAGGCCTCAAAATTCCTTTCCTCAACAAGGCTTGCTTATTTCATCTAGCATAAGAGTACTTAAAGGCATATTAATGTCAGAGTTGAGGCATGGAGCATGCATCATGTACTGTGATCTGTAGCATGTAAGACTAGATAAGCAGGGGGTTCTAATTTCATTATAGCCATCTTGGAGTGTGTGTGTGCACTCGCGCGCACATGCTTGTGTGTGTGTGTGTGTGTGTGTGTGTGTGTGTGTGTGTGTGTGTGTGTGTGTGTGTGTGTGTGTGTGTGTGTGTGTGTGTGCTGTGTCTTGTAAACATTAATTGGTAGGATACCATTTTCACTGTAGTCAAGTTGGTGTGAGTGGACGTTAGTCAGAGCATTTTACATCAGCCTATGGGATCATAGGAACATTGGACTTTACTAGGCTAAGGGGGTCTTATAATCCTAGCCAAGTTCTTACCCTTATTTACACGATCAGCAACTATTTCCCCTGTTCAAGGGGACACAGGCAGAACCCCTGTGATGAACTTATGGTCACCCATCTAATCATACAGATTACATCTGAAGAGGGATAATGAGGTGTGCTGTTTGACATTAAGTGGAAGTCTGTTGCAAAGGGTTGTTAAACCCTGGTAGACATATATCTCTCTCCAGCATGTTTTATCAATATCACATACAAGGTTAAGGTCCTTACAGTGAGTAATCTGTTTACCATTTGACTTACGGATATCCAGCATTACCATACATCTCAATCTCATAGAGCAAGAACTCTGGACAAAGCCATAAATAATGGGGGGCAAAGGCCCAAAAATAGGGACACTTTTGAAATATTACTCTTACAAACTTAGAAAGTTGATAGAATAAAAGGTTTTACATTAGCATGAATTTTCTGAAGAGCATGACGTTTGAAACTCAAATGTTTGTCATTATTTTTTTTTACTTCAATCCACAATGACATGCCAGTGATTTTCCAGAAAAATCAAAATTTTGTGAGGAAATATCAAACATATGAGACCAAAATCTGGACATTCTGCAAATATCTGGACAGTTGAGAGGTATGAACATTGCCAATAAAGTAGGGTTACAGATTGCCTCATATGCAACACAGAGATCACCTCTGAGTAGTCTGTATAACACAGACTAAAGTTACAATGATTTCTGATGATCCATAAGACAGATGCTGAAGACTTGAATTTCCCTTATAAGGAACTTTTGTGGTCTCTGCAATTGCCAATGGTGCTTGGAAACATACATAACAAAATGGTCATTACACTCACATATTGGCCTGATGAAGGAAGAGTACATGGAGGTTATACCTACTTCATATTCCAGTGACAATGCCCTCAGTTATGACATGAACAAGATATAATGCCCTTTTTGCCACTGCGGAGACATGGTGATCTAAGCTAAGATTGGTGTAAACCTGAGTGCCCAGGTCTCTCACCCAAGTATTTACTTAAGGTGTTGCTATTGCTGTGCTACGTAATAGAGACATTGCTAGTACCAAAACGAATTATACTACATATTTTTGCATGTAGTTTAATGCCATAATTGTTTCAACAATCATTTGGTCATGTATGACCCTCTTGTAGGATGCTGACATAATTTGGAGAGTCTATGACCACTCCCAGTTTGCAGGCATCAGCAAACCTTGTCAGCCACAGACATTCACTTTGTGTTTGTATGTTGGATAAATGGATTCCAAACCTTAGAGGACCCAGGACTGAACCCTATGAAACACCACTGGTTAAAGCTGTGCAACTGGATGTGGATACCCCATTCAGACTACACGAGTGCTATCAGTAAGCCATTTAGTGACCCCTCTAATGATATTACTGTTGATAGCTAGCTGGGTAGGTTTGTCAATGATGCCTGAGTGGGGGATAGTGTCAAATTACTCAGCTAAGTCCAGGTGGTTGTATGCACAGATGTCCCCTCATCCAGGTCATTGGTGACTGGCACATAGATGCCTATCAGGTTTAACAAGCATGATCTCCCAATCACAGATCCAAACAGTGTAGGGTCAAGTGCTTTTAGATTGCCTATATCTTTGTTGATATGGTCCTTGATGAGTTGCCCCATGGCCTTACAGATATGGCTAATCAGGCTAATAGGTCTATAGTTCCCATGGACAGTGGATGCACCACCTCTGTGCAAGGGGAAAACAGTGGCTGATTTCCAGTCAACTGGGATGCAGCTGGTGGTTACACTATGATTGCAAAGAGTTTCCAATGGTGCTGTTAATACATGTTGGATACCATGTAGGATGCAGCCTGGGATGTTAGCAAGTGCAGTAGATGCTGTGTTTGTCACCTTAGAGAGGTAATTTAGTACCTGCTCTTTAGAGATACAAGGTATGGGCAGGTTGTAAGGATGTCATGGTGTACATGTGGTGGAGACAGGGGGGTGGTGCAGTTGTTACAGAACCTGTCGGCCAACAGTTTAGTTATGTCTACAGGCGCATTATATGTGGTATCATTATGTATGAGTTTGGCAACAATGTGGGCCTTTCCTTTTACATTACACATGTAACTACACAATGCTTTGTGATTGTCCTTTGTGGAATAGGTTAATTTTTCCCCATGCTTTGCTTTGCAGGACTTCACAACAACACTTATTTGCTTGTTTAAGCTGAAGTGGGAATGCCACCATTTTAGGGGGGCTCCCTTCCTCCTAATGTAAGACACCAATGTCTACCTCTTATTGTAAAGCCTGCTAATGGCAGTTGTCCACCAAGCAGGTTTGCTGTGCCATGAGGAGCTTGTTTTGCCCCTGTCAGGTACAGGTGAGTCAATGCAGTTGTGCAGGTGCTTGTATAAAGCATTGGTATATATCTCAGCATAGTTACCTGTTCCATCTGAGGGGGTGGTGCAGTCAAGCTATTTGTAGCATCCCATGGTAGGTTATAATCTGCTTTGTTGAACTTTATTACTTTATATGCTGGGGGGGGGGGTGTCAGGTGTGATGCTTATGTTCAATGAGACCAATTTCTGGTCAGATTTCACCAGGTAGGATCTCACAGTGGAGGATCTACAGTGGTCACCTATATTGGTAACCACCTGATCCAGTATGTTGCCTCCCCTTGTGTGGATGTCAACCCACTGGTTCAGAGCATTGTAGTTAAGGAAGTTGACTAACCTCTGTGCAAGTGAGTTTGAGGACAAGTAATCTACTCAGTTGGTAGGTAGTTAAAGTCTACCAAAACCATCTTGTTTTGATATATATTGATAGACTCAAGTAGATCCATTTAAGCACAGTGGTTGTCTTGATTTATAGAGATGCTCCTGTAGCTGGCAATGGCTTGATTAGGTGCCCTACAAGCAGTCAATAGCACTTGCGGTTCCTCCAGGAAATCATACTGTCTAACCAATCTGGATGTGTATCTATCTTTAATGAATATGGATACACCACCTCCATTATTTTGCACGCTTTAAGTTTGAGGTCTGAAGATGTGGAAGGAGGTATAGTCTGATAAGGCTGTGGTCATCACCACAGCCTTGACCCAGGTGTCTGTGACTGCACAAATGTCTGCATCTTCCAAGGTGGGGACAGCTTCCACTGTGCTGAGTTTAGTGGTGAGATTCCTAGCATTTAACAGCATAACCGTGATGTTGTTTGTAGAGTGCTTTTTCTCATGGGAAAGTTTTTCCTCATGACACAGCCTAAAATGTGCTCTATGGGGGGGGGGGGGGTGGCAACCGACTTGTTCAGTTGCCAAAATCCAAGGGATGACAGATGAAGACCATCTCTGGCATAGCATTGAGGTCTGCAGGCAATCTCAGGCTGACAGGTAGTGGATCCCATTACATTGACACCACACACTATGGCAATTCTTGACATCAATCATTTTCAATTTGTATGAAGCCATCATCCTAGGTGACAGTAAAATTCAGGTCAATGCCAAGGTTATACCTGCCTGAGACACATAGTCTGTCAGCCCAGTCATGTCTCTGCATACAGTCCAGAGAGGTATGTCTCAAGTCGTACACACCAACAGGAACTATGACGTAGTCATAATAGTACCTGATGACAGACTTGGGTGCATGTGTGATATAGCATATCCTCGCACCTCACAGAAAGCTGACCATGACCCTTCCCTTATGTAGCCCGGTGAGAAGCACATCAATGTGTCTCATGACGTAATCATCTAATATTTTTGATTTTGTGTTTTGCCTTAGGTGTTTCGATTCGATGGTAAGACAGTGGTTTGTGAGCTATTATGTGTACTGTGTTCTGCAGAGGTATGACTATGTGTAGTGAGCTTGCATTTGGATTTCTGAGGTGTCTGGTGTTTATTTATCTGCTGGTAAAGACCTCTGCACATGTAGGTATGTGGGTTTGTGTAGCATAGGATGTGCTCCTTCTAGGCATTTACTTCTCTGCAGTCATGGCTACTGTCATTGGCCTCTGACTGACTAAATTTGCAGAAGATTGCAAATTAGGAGCTGTCATTGAATCCCATACTGACTCAACAGTTATCCATAATGGGCTGACACAGGCATTCAGTTGTTGTCAGAGCCATGTACTAACAGTAAATGCCAAGGAATGCACAATACCATCCCTTGGAAAGTCATCCACCTCTGGAAACTAATGTATTGACCACTCACCTCCAACAGCTGACCTAGTAGTCAGGGACTTATGGACACATCGATATTGATCTAGCCTCTAACTGTCACCGGTTGGTAACATTTAGGGATACAGTCTAAGTTATGCAACCTATAAACAAAGGTATAGCATGTAAATATAAGACAGTCATTGTTTCACTGTATTTGTCATGCATCACACCTACCATTGAGTGCAATGACACCTTTGGTATATAACTAACCAGGCATATCTGACAAATGTCACATCCACAGAGGTTCCACAGTAAACCAATACACAATGTACATAACGTGTCCTATGCAGACCTCGTCAAGCCTGTAATTGTGTATTCTGTCTCTGACATGCTTTGGAGGGGAAGTGTATGTCTGCCATGCAGGGAGGTGTCAGGCCACACTGTGTACCTCTTGCATATCCAAGAAAGGACTAGCACAAGAATTACCTCTCCTACACACCTACATCTTGACTGTGGTATAAACATGACATCCTGGACAGACAGGTATGTAGCCCAGACACTGCATCCAATATGTAGCAGGCTTACAGTGCATGTGAAGCACAGATCTGCCCTAATGCAAATCATGTGCAAGTTACACGGCAGGATGGGGAACACGACAATTATAACTGCTTTGGGACAAATGTCTCTAATGGACACAGGGAAACTGTGGATGGTTCACCTTGCACACCCCGGCTTGATCATGTGTCAGCTCCAAAAACCCTCCTTACACTTATCAAGGGTATCAGGCCTTGTCAGAGTTTAGGGATGTATGGCTAGGATGAAAGACATGCTTGTTTTTGTTGGCCTATTATACATATATGAACCCATGGAGCTATGCAACAATACTGTTTTACCTTTCTGATGACATTTTTCTTCTGTGATTTCACTCCATCCTGTACTCTGACGTTGATGGGTTTATTGTAGATGTGAACCCATAGGTGTGTCCTACACAATCGTGAAAGTGAAACATAAACAGTGCCATGAGACACCTTTCATTGTGTAACTACACAACCATTACAACAGCATCCAACATAATGTACACAACATAATGTGGTTTACACATTACAAATGGCAGCTTTCAAACTGTGTGACTGACCAGTACAAGTAGCATGTCAAAGGCAACAATGGATGAAACAAATACATATTAATTTAGATAGTCACCCTGTGCATCAGACACATAGCTTCATTTCTCTGCATAAATGACAATGATGACAGGGATGTCACACATGTATCATCACTTGCACAGGGTGTTGTTTGGGGGTGCAGGAGGCCTAGGCTGACCTAACGGGTTGGCAAGAGAGTGTGTGAGGCAGAAAGGGGAGCAGGCAAGATGGACCATGTAAATGTGGCATGTGTGTCTGTAGGTGACCTGAGTGTGACAGTATTGTGTGACTGTGTGAACACAGCAAAGCTCAGTGCTAGCCCTACATGAATGTATGCTGGACAGGTTTGAGCCATGCATGGTAGAGCTGACAGTTCATCTCCCCTGAACACAAGGACTGGCTATGTCAGGAGCTGCACTGGCACCTCCATGCCCAAGTTCAGATGCTGGGCTACTACCTGAGGGTGACTGTTGTCTGCTGAGACCATGTCCTCCACGGGACCACCCAGGACCACAAGCCTAAGGCCTGCCATGTCTTGGTGTGGACAGCAAACTCCCCTCAGCAGAGCTGGATGTACTGCCACTACGGGAGTGTGATTGTGCATGGCCGCATGGACTCTCAGGAGATGTAGTTGATGACCTACATCCACAAGTCTAATGCTTAACTCCAACCAGATGTTGTATCACAGACAATGTGTGTTCCACTGCAGATAGTGTGCGATCTCTCTCAGACCAAATTCTTTCCACTGCATCAGTCAACCGATCCAGGGTATCTGGAGTGCGTTAGTGGCAGTCACAAATGTCAGACTGTGCTGCATCCATAACCCTGAGCATTTGTCTGGAGTTCCTTTCGGAACATGCCTATGCCTCCATGATGGCCCTAAACATACGTCGAGTGACACGTGATGAGACACTTGCAACAGGTGGTAGAGGGACAGCAGGCCTCCTACGAGCACCCCTATCAGTCCGCCTGTGTGGAACCTCACCAACTGTTTGGCTATAGCCAGTATCAACACTCACTGCAGCCACAGTAGCCACATTTCCCTGTTCAATGTCCCCACCCTCTGACTGTCCAATATCTGTGGCCTCAGGGGACTGGGTATGCGTAGGCATACTGACTGTTTATGGTGATAATGAGGGTGGGCAAGGGATGTAAACCTCTGTGATAGTTTCAGCCCCTGCAACTCCCAGCTGTGCCTCACTTTGGCCACCATCATCATCAGAGTCTGAAGAGGCACTGACTTCAGGTTGTGAAGGGGACAAAGACCAACCTCACAGGTCACCTGTGATATAAAGGGGAAAGCATCACATTAATACCTGCATTACTATGATCTACAGTCCTATGTTTCAATCTATGTTAAGTTGTATACACTGCTGTCACTATTACAGACTTGCACAACCCACAGTTTGAGACAGTAGGATATGAGGTCATTAATTTCTAACCCAAATTGGTAAGTTTTCAAATTAACAACTCTTTAAACTGGACTCTCATAAGCAATACATAAATTATGTACACTGCTGACATTCTGCAGAACTCTGCACAGTTTACAGGTATGGCCATCTGAAAAATCCTGTCAGTATTGTGACATCAATCACTGTGGTCACACCTACAAGGCCTAGGTATGACTTCAAAGTGCGTACAGTCAAGAAATGTAGTGATATGTTTTGACTGCAGGCCTGGGATGACACTTTAGCTAACAGCTTGAAGTAAATCTACATCTGTGACAAAAATGCTTTATGCTTACCAGCAGCAGAGGCACAGCCTCTTCCTATTCCTGATAGCCCTGAAAAACATTTGAGGGAGAGGTAATGCAAACAGCGCCACATGTTACAATATAACATTGGTAATACATCCAAATATCCCTCATTTACAGTAGCCGCTATGTTAACAGGTTTGTGGATCACAATCTACTTAAAACTGCAGGTAACCTAATTCCCCTCACCCCATAAAACACCTGACACCCATGTAAAGCTATGTACACCCTGACACACTAAATGCTACAGTATTCGGATGCTGATTCAACTAAACATACTGGATGCTCCTCTTGGCTGGAAATGGTGGCACCCATATCCACGATATATGGTGTGATGGAAGTCTGGGAGCTGTCCTGTGTTGCAAGGTTCACCAGGAATTGCTCAGTGGCTGAAAGAGGGTGTTATACTGCAGGCCCACCGCCAGTGACCTAATATCCCTGACCGCGTCCGCTGCCCGTCTGTGTGCCGAGTGGTTCATGTCTATGGCACTGTGTCACACCTGCTTATGTGTGTGATTCTAATGGCCCACAGCATTTATGTTATGGAAGACTTCATCCCACAAGGCTTATCTCTCTTGTCTATTTGCCCTCCCTCTGAACAGCAGGGCTTGGTAGTGTTTTCTTAATGCTTCAATTATGAGGTTGTTTTTCTGCCTCAGTGAAAGATGGGAGAAGTCTGGCATGCATGCTATCACCTGAAATACAAAATAATGAGAACACATGTCAGGATCACATACATGGGTATACAATATATACAGATACAGCAGTTAAGGAAATCTAACAGTATTCCCTGCTTGATTACACATCTCATATACAACAGTGTGACAATCATACAAAGGGTGTGGAAGCAACTAGGATAGTGGCAATGGTGACCTACACCTGCTTGTGCCATGACAGATACTCACATAAGATCATACACCAAACATAGGAGTCTACTTGTAGTGTGGCCCATAGCATGGAAGCCCCCCCATAACATATGTATACAGTACAATGCCAAAAGATAGCTGTGTAGTATTTCAACTGCCAACAAAGGCAGTATCCAGGAGACCTGTGTCCCTAGTTAACAGACAGCATTAAACACTTGCTGTAGTCTTCATCCTCTGTAGGTGTTACACAGCTGCAGATCAATGCATATCACCTATACAGTTCTAAGAAAGGCTTATTGATGGAATCCCTATTCCCCCTAAGTATATTAAAACATATGCATCACGTTGAAAACAAAATAGTTACATACCTGATGGAGTACAATACTCCGCCTTTGAAAGATATAGATATATACATGTTGTGACAATGAATTCACCATAGGAAGTAACTCTCATGCACAATGGTTTCCCTAGCTAGGATTCTGCCTTTTTTAAGATGGTTCTCATTAGCAGGTGATCGCCTCTGAACCAATATGTGGCTCAGGAATGCTAATTGAAGACTACATAGGTGATTTGCAGTGTAATCAGACAATCATATGCAACTATTGAAGGAGATATAAGACCTCAATGTAGAATCCATCCCATTTCTCATATGATGGTGTGGAAATATTGGGGTAGAGATACTACATCAGCACAGAGATGATGTTTGTAGTAGATACTATATACAGATGTGTGTACTGCAGGCTACAGCTGCTGCTGCAGGCAATAAGCATTGTGAGAGAGGCTGCAGAATGTGGAGGACAACACTTATGAGTAACGGTGTAACTAGTGGCAACCCTGGTGTACAGCTAGAGCCTGATTCAGGGAACCCATCCCATAGGAAATTGACGTATGTGTTTAAGGTAAGTGTGCTACCCATAGGTATCATTAACATAGTTAAAGGCAACATGTTTGTTGTGTCCTTGAACAAGGTAGGGGGTACATTTACCATTATGTTGGACAACTGCCAAGCCATGTGTTATGTTATAGTAGTCTTCTGGAATGTGTGAGCTGGCAACTCTTGCTGCTAGCACAACCTCCATATGTGTATGTTAATTGTGCAGCTGTGCTAATCTGTAATATTAGCAGCAAATGATTGTGTGCTGCAGTCTGATATTACTGGGCCTCCTTTGAATTACATAACTTAAAATCCTCTGTGAATGCACAGTAATGCATGACCTGACACTCTATGCACTTTCTAGTGTTGTAATAGGAATATGTTAATGTTAACTGTGTTCCTATCTGCAGGCCTTTGACATCCATCTTTGAAAAGCAGACAGTCCATCTGAAATGCTTTGGGTGGATAAATAGGTGACGAGACAGTCATTTATATCGGAATTTACAATGGTGATGTACACATACATGTATTTGAAATGCTAGACACCACTGGATTTGAACCCAGGACCATGTGTACCAAAAATTAATGTTTGCAAAACACTTAACAGACTGAGCTACTGAACCACTATAATAATGGGTGTATTTTTCAATATTTAATTGCACACTTACATGCTGTTACATAACTCATTTATATCCATTATTATGTGTATGGCTTTATAGGGATGTATTTCTCCACCAGAGTCCCAGTTAAACTGAACACCTATTTTTCCACTGTTTTAGCAGGTGTATTTCAAAATGTTGCAGATATAATTGCACAGTTACCTGCTGTTAGAGACGTTACTTACATCCATTATTATGTGTCTGGATTTATAGTGATATATTCCTATACCAGAGTTCAAGTTACATTCCCATTTTTCTATTATTTTTATAAAATTTGCACAACACGGTGTGATGACCAGCATAGTTTAAATGCGCTTAATGATAGGAAGATGGCAGTTATTATATTTTGCTTAAAACACCTGTTTTAATTAACAGCTGTGTGGCTTGGTGGGCTGATGCACTGGTCTGCAGGTATGATGGTCCTGAGTTTGAAATAGGGTGCAGGTGTACTTTTTGAATGTGATTAATATTTTTTCACACACATATATCAATATAGCACCAGGTCTGCAGAGTTGTGCAAAAAATCTTTAAAGAAATGAAAAATGGGGAGATAGAACAGTGGTGAAATGGGGTGCAAGCAGAGGAAAAACATAGTGAAAGGCAGGTAGGTATGTGCAGGAAGGGTATAGGAAAGAACCATAGCTACCCATTTCTTGTACAGCAACAATTGTGCTCTTTAACAGATTTTTTAGCCAAATTTGTACTGTCACCCCCAGAGAGAGAGGGGTGAGGAAAACATACGTGCATTGTCAAGCCAATTGGACCAAATTAAGTGTGTCCAGTGTGTGTAATGGAGAGCTATGTATGGGATAATTTTTTTTTTTTTTTTGGGACAGGTGCCCATTTTTTCTTTTTTAAGGTGAGAATGGAATGGTGGGGAAGGGACATAGCTACATGTGGGGGAGGTAAATTGGGAAGGTGAAAAAGATTTTTCAGACAGACAAGACAGACAAGACAGCAATAATGGTTGGTGTGTGACACAAGAGGGGGGTGAATACCTTGGTTGGGGAGGGTTTTGTGGAATCACTGTCCCATGGATGTCAGACATGGTAGCAGTGTGACTCAAGTCCTCACTCATGGGGCTGCCAGCACTGTACCTTTTGTCGGCACCTGGGGTGAGAATGCCCCACCAGGATGGACAGCATGCTCTCCATCCAACATAGACGTGCACCAAGAGTTCGGTGCAGCAGCCCATGCACTGTGCCTAGCAGTTCCTCATGGGTGACATAATCACCCCCCACTTCCACTCCCAGAGGGGGGACCAATCCCAGCCTGTGGGACAGAACTACCTGATGGCCCAAGTAGTGGAGGGGCAGCAGAGGGGGTGTCACCAGGCTGCAGCCAAACATGCTGGGCCCTGGTGCCACAGCCGGGATTGCCAAGGGTGGTGGGTTGCCTAGAATCGGCTTACCTTGTCACACTGTAGTAAATTAAATATAAACATAAGGTAAAATAAACAAACAAATGTTAGTATTAATATAATAGAAGATAATGATTAATCTAAAGAAATAGAAAGGAATATAATAAGGAACACAACAATAAGTAACGTAAATGAAAGTATTTTAACAGCAAAGCAATATGAAATTATACATAAGGCCAACATAAGAGGTAGTTGCAAATAATATATTAATATCAAATCTTAATAATACATATAATTAAAAATTAAATTAAAGAAGAGAAGGGGTGGGATGAGAGAGAAAACAAATTAGTAACTTCACAGGCAATATTACCACACAGACTACTACTACATACTTTTGCATATCTAATATTTCAGTTGTGAGTACAAATACTGTATAGATGATGTTGCATGTACATAGTTCACAGACTGTTAGCATGGGACATTATGGGCCAAGCTCTAACAAATGGTGGTACAAAGGCACAACTACAGGGAACATTTTTACATAGTGTGATCATACATTAGTAGCAAGGTGTTCTGATAACTGATTTGTCAATAAATTGCATTCCAAGTAATGCTATGTATCTGCTAATCAAGGACCAGACATATGGGGCAGTAATTCATAGGTTAATAAGTTTATAGGTGTTTGCAAGACTAATGACCACAAGGGCTTTTTTAAGCCTAGCCATGCATCCCAAATATCTGATAAGTTCTGATACCCTTGATAAGTGTAACCATAGGCCTGGGAGATGAACCATTTACAGGTTACCTGTTTGCATTAGATACATAGGTGCCAAACCAGGGATGAATTTCTGGTTTCCCATCCAATTGTCCAAATTGCACTTGAACTGGGTTAGGGAGGAACTCTGCTTCACATGGATGGGGAGCCTTTTCCATAGACGGGATAGTCACTGGGATACATACCTATCTTTCCAGCAGATCCTGTTTATATCACAGGCACGGTTTAAGTCTTTAGAAAATGTAATTCTGCTACTGTTTGTTTTGTGGATATGCAGGAAGTCCATCAGTGTGGGGTCTGACAATGCCCTGTATGCCAGACATAGATCTCCCCTCAAAAGCCTGTAAGAGGCAGAATGCAAGGATAGAGTCTTGAGGCAGTCTGCATAGGACATATTACTTATGCCCTGTATTAATTTAGTGAGGAACCTCTGTGGACGTTCCACTTGTTGAATATGCCTGGTTAGGCACATACCAAAGGGGGCATTGTACTCAATGATAGGTCTGATGAATGCTGAATACAGTAGAACAATGACTTCCTTGGACTTAGATGCCATACCTTTGTTTATAAGTTGGGCAACATAGAATGATTTCCTCACCACTGTAGACACATGGTGATCAAAGGCTAGATTACTATCTATATGTGTCCCTATGTCCCTGACTACTGGGTCAACTCTAAGGGGTCTGTTGTCAATATGATAGTTACCAGGGATGGATGACTTCCCAAAGAATACTGTCATTCATTACTTGGCATTTAGTTTTAGTCCATGGCTCTGACACCAGTTATTTGTCTGTGCCAATGTGAGATTTAATGACAGCTCCTAATTTGCAATCATCTGCAAATTTAGTCAGCCACAGACCACTGACATTGGCCTTGACTTCTGAGAAGTAAATGCCAAAAAGGAGTAGTCCAAGGACTGATTCCTGAAGGACTCCACTTGTGACTGGCCTCTTTGTAGAGGTGGACTCCCCAATTCTAACTTCCTGGGTCCTGTCTGTGAGCCAGTTGGCTATCCACTGGGTGACATATGGGTTTATACCTAACCTCTTGAGTTTGTCAACAATGCCTGAGTGGAGTATTGTGTCAAATGTCTTGGTCAGGTCAAGGTAGGCAGTGTGAACGATTTTGCCCTCATCCATTGTTTTGGTGACCTTCTCAAAGAATCCACCAGGTTGAGTAGGCATGATCTGCCCTTGATGAAACCAAACTGGGTTGAGTCCAGTGTATGGAGGTTTACTATATCTCTATTGATCATCTCCATGATAATTCTTTCCATAGCTTTACATATAAGACTAGTGAGACTTATGGGTCTGTAGTGATTACATTCTGCAAGAATTGTGACAGTTGAGAGGTGTATTTGTGTACACTAATTACATTATGCAATTGGTCATTTCTCAGTTGGCTGCCATGGGATTAGAACCCACAAGCAGTGACTACTGGAATAATGTGCACTTTATTTGAATATAATGAACTCTTAAAGCACCATCTCCTTTAAGATTTTTATTGCAACATTTTGTATGAAATCATACATTTACACACATGCATCGCTGTGTGTGGTATCAGACTGGAAACCAAATGCAGCGACCACATGAATAATGAGCACTTTATTTGAAAACATTAGATATCAAAGCACCATTTCCTTTTGCACTGTAATGCTTAATGTCACATGAAATCTGACAGTTACACACATGTATGGCTGTGTAGGACGTCTGTTAACCTAACCGTATACACCATTCATTTACTGAGTACTATCTACAACATATGTCAGGGAAAATTGTCAGAACTGAAGCTTGACACTTAATTTGGATATTGCTCTACATTTATTTCTGAAATTTGTTGCTGCATTATTTATTAGTTAATATGTAACAGTTAACTGGTGTCAGATTAGAACACACATGCAGTAAATACAGGAATAATGAACACTTATGTGAAAAGATTACTTATCAAAGCACAATTTTGTTTTAAACTTTATTGATAATGTTTCTTAAAATCTGACATTTAGACACATGGATAGCTGTTCAGGACTTCAGTTAACTTACCCATATACCATGTTCATTGACAGGGTGGAATATATAGCATTATTTCAGACAAAATGAACAGAACACAGGCTTGAACCTTACTCTGGGTATTGCAATATATTTGTTTCTGACATTTTTTGCTGCATTCTTTATTCAGTTACATGTAACCTTGACTGGTGTCAGATTAGAACACACATGCAGTGAATACAAGAGCAGTGAACACTTGATTTGAAAATACTACTTATCAAAGCACCATCATCCTTTAAAATGTATTGATTAATGTTGCTTTAACTCTGGCATGTAGACCATGGATAGCTGTGTAGTGCCTCTTTTAACTAACCCATATAGGTTCATAGGTTCATAGGTTCATACTAGGCTATCTGCCCTAGGGCATTTATAAGCCTAGCCAGAATGTGTTTGGCTTTCACCACCCATTTTAAATTTATTTTGCTATGCCCTTTTTTGAGGTTAGTATACTGTGCCTCTGTCTAACAGTGACACAGAAGTGATACCAGGGGTAAAGCTACGATCTCCCATCCACTCATCAAGATTCCTCTTGAAGAGAGTCATTGAGGGACTCTGCCTAACCTGGACTGGGATTTTATTCCAGAGTGAAGGGAGCCTCTGGGTTATGAATCTGTCCCTCCAGCATGTCCTATTTATTTCAGTGCTGAGGTTCAAGTCTCTCGAGCGCGTAGTTCATTTATTTATTTATTTAGTGCAACCTACAGCACATTTCAGACAATGAACATACCTGAACAGTGACTTAATCTGGGTAGACAACAACATTAACTGATGTTTGGAAGCTCTACTACACATTACTGCATGCTTACTTGCTTTAACTTTCTTTACCATTTCAGGTAGGCAGTGACACATTAATAACAATGTAAGATGTCCCAGGTATGTCATACATGACTGTTAAGACTGCAAGCTCTTTAATTAATTTATTATATAATTATGTTATGCATTAAGTTATTACTTTGATGTTTTCCTGCTTACCACATGATTGTCTCAACTTGGCCAGGCGCCCTGCATGGGACTAGACATTGCGAGCCCTCTCTTCTGCAGCTGTGGGAAGAGAAGCAAATCATTATACATAACAGTTTTGCACAGATTCAACTTCTATAGTTCTAAATTACTGGCGAACATACTTACATATATGTGGGGTTGCCCAGCCCTAGCCGGTTGGACCTAGGTGTCCAACGTTCCCCTCTTTGTACGCCTCAGGTCATCGCAGTGGTGATGACACTGCTCACCAGTGCGGGGGATATGAGTAGCGCTGGTAAGTTCCCTAACCAACTGATCCCAGGCCTCAGACTTGCACACTGAGCCCTGGTAATCACCCTGCAGCAGCCAGGATTTATAATACTTAACCAGGAGTCCAACAAACACTATGAACTCCTGCATTCCTCACTTCTGCGCCCAAACGTGCACTCCTTCATGAACAGCACCAGGCATATCCACAGCCAAGTTAAGACTCCAACGAATTATGTAAAATTCCCACCTAATGGCCTTTTAAAAGGCTGCATTCCAGCACTTGCACTTTATGCTGTAACTTTCAAAAAAGCGCCACGCTGCTTTAGAACCATGCAAACTCGGATAAACCATGTTTAAGCAGAGCTTAACAATGCACAAATGGGAACAGACCGTTGACCATGTTTAAGCGCTGCTTAGCATCGCACAGCTTTTCCAAATGTAACAGTTTTTTTAAATTTTAAACTAAACCAATGTTTTAGTCACCTGACACATTTTCACAGCAATAAATGTAAAACGTATGACTGCTCAGGACTTGAACCTAGGACCTACTCCACTGGAAGTCATGACTCAACCTATCTAGCCACTGGGATAGTGAAAAGAACTTGTATATCTTCATATATACTACAAAGGTGTCTGTCAGCAAGTGTAGGGCAGCTTCGCTGCATGGGTTTGCATGTTGCTAAACACTGCAGAACTGCAACAATTGAATACATCTGTTTCTATTTTTAGAAGTCTAGCAGATGTCTACTGTATGTGTAAGCAAAGCTAAGCAACACACTGCTCCACGCAAACAAGCACATGAAAAAACAAACCAAAACAAAAAAAATTAATTAAAATTGAATACATCCGGTTTCTAATTTTAGATGTGTAGCAGATATCAGTTGGAGGTAAATAAGCGCAGCTCAGCATCACTGAACAATGCACTGCACTGCGCAAACAAGCACATGAAAAAAAATTAATTACAATTGAATACATCTGGTTTCGAATTTTAGATGTATAGCAGATGTCTACTGTATATATAAGCAAAACTAGGCATAGCTGTGCAATGTGTCACACTGCGCAAACAAGCACATAAATGTAAAAAAGAAATTTAAATAGCAATTTCATGTAGTAAAAATCTGTTCACCTTTTGGTCCAGGTTAACAGGCTGAAAGTATTTGGGCTGTGTTTACCAACTGTCCAGAATTTTTCTGGACAATCCACAAGTACGGAATAGTCCCTGTACTGTTGCTTACGTGGATTCAATATCCATGTTACTGTGATCTCCCTTGGCAGCACGCCATAATTAATATGTATGTCGCACTGCCGAGGAGGAACTGTGGCTGTGTACATGGCTCCTTCAAGGATTTTATTGAATCCTGGGGCATCTCTCCCAATACTATCAAATTTATTACACAAATATTTTGAAAACATAACTCATATGATTTCTATGCAACAATTAAATCATTTTAACTCTTATAGTAAATCCTTCTATTGTTTTAGTATAATCTATGCATCTCTGAATGTAATGGTTGGCACTTCAATATCATGCCTAGTAAAATATATACCACTTATTTTTTTATTTCTTCAAATCCTTAACTTTTTTTCTCTTCTTAAATCTAATCCAACCACCCTCAGAAGAAAACATAAAATCTTCATGACAACACTTGTGCATACCTTGTGTTTAACTCTTATAACAGCATCATCTGAATAGCATATAATTACAGGGAGTTTCTCTAAGTCCCTGTAAATCAAATTTGCCTAACAATTATTTCTTTGTCGTTTTTCTTTAACAAAATTTTTTACAAAACTAAAATTTATCATATTCCTTGGGCATCCCTGATGTGATCCCCTTTTAACTTAAAACTCTGCTTAACCATCAATTTGCTAATAACTTTGTAGATGCACTTTCATAAATAACATTTAAAAATTAATCTTTTTTTTCCAGAATATCATACTGTTTTAAAATATTCCATAACTGATTATGGCATATACTGTCATACACCTTTTAACTGCATATGAAATCATTTTACATACATTTTACAAATGACATAATTCTTTACAAAACTCCAGCTAGCTATGGTGGCATAAGTTACATATCCACTGCCCTACTTTTCCTGGCATATCTGGCAATACCTCACATTGTCACATCTCTCCCTCATTTGAAGAGTCAAGCTAGTTTCTCAAGTGACCTCAGAGAAATGTTGCTTGAGAGGAATGAGCCTGTCTAGGAATACATTACCTCATACCCTGTCTTGAGAGCCCTTCTGCATTGGCACTGCTAAACCCACTACAGTGTTGTACTCTCATATCATATGCCTGCAACTCTAGGCTGCACCTTAATAACTTGACATTTTGCTGTCTGGCTCGATGTAGTATGTTAACGGATTGTGGTCTATAACTACAGTGAATTTCCTTGCATATAGATAGGGTTGAAGTTTCTGCAGTGCCCATACTATGGCTAGACATTCTTCTTCTACAGCTGCATAACATTCCTCCCTGGGTTGGAGTCTATGGCTGAGATATATATCTGGGTGCTCTTCTCCTTCTGAAGAAATCTGGCTGAGTACAGCCCCCACCCCATGGTTTGAAGCATCCACCTGCACAACAAATTATTTGTTGTAATCTGGACTGGCTAACACATGGGGTCCTCCCAAAGCCCCTTTAAGCTTTTGGGATCCCTGCTTGCAGGCTGGGGTCCACACTACCTTGTCTGGCTTGTTTTTCCTTGTCAGGTCTGTCAGGCAAGCAGCTATTGTACTATAATTGGGAACAAATTTTCTATAGTACCCCACTGTCCCCAAGAATGCCCTCACCTGCTTTTTGGTAACGGGGCAGGCCATGCCTGAATAGCTTGGATTTTGTCAGGTTCTGGACTGTTCTTACCATTCTCCACTCTATGTTTCAGGTAGGAGACCTCTGCCATACCCCACTTGACACTTACTGGGCTTAATAGTCAACCCTGCCCCTTTCAGTCTTCCCAGGACCTCCCTGACATGCTGAAGATGCTCATGCCAGGAATGGCTGTAAATGACAATATTATCCAGGTATGCAAGGACATAATCTCCTGCTCCTGCTAGGATATGATCTACACAGCCTCTGGGGCATTTTTCATCTCAAAGGGCATCTTTGTGAACTTGTGTAATCTGAAAGGAGTCACAAAGGATGGCCTCCTCACAAAGGCTGACCTCTCTCTAGCAGTGGGAGTCAAGGGCACTTGCCAGTAGCCCTTGGTCAGATCAGTAGTGGTCAGATATTTGGCCCCACCCAGCTGCTTTAAGGCTTCATCTGTCCTAGGCATGGGGAAGCATTTGACTCTGTGTGACTATTTAGTTTCCTGTATTCCACACAGAACCTGGTGCTGCCATATTTCGTGGTACCAGCACTACTGGGGAGGCCCAGAAACTGTTGGACTCCAGGATTACCCCCCAGTTCCAACATTTCCTGTATCTCCTCCCTCAAGGTCTGTATGATTCATTCAGGCACCCTGTAAGGGGCCTGCTTGATATACCTTTGGAGTCCTGTATCCACATGGTACTGCACCAGGTAGGTGTATCCACATTTCCCAGTAAACATGCTCCAAACTCCTGTAACACTTCTTGGATTTCTCAAACCTGGATAGCAGATAGCTGCTGGTAAATTGCTACCCCTTCTACTGAGGTATTAGTCAGAGCCTCACTAAGAAGATCAGTCACCAGATCCCTTCAGATCTTCCTGCCATGTAAATACTCAGCAAAAAGGCCTCTCTATCATAGTAAGGGTTCATCACATTAATATGGTACAATTTGTGCCCCTGCCTCCTGTCTAGCAGTTCTACCACATAGTTAACATCACTGACCGTCCTTACCACTTTGAAAGGTCCCTCCCAAGCTGCCTGCAGCTTATTGTGTCTGACAGGAATGAGAACCATAACCTGCTGTCAGACAGCATACTCTCAGGCTTGAGCATTTCTGTCATACCATACCTTTTTCTGATGTTGGGCTCTTGCCAGGTTCTCCTGGGCCAAGCCCATGAGCTTCCTAAGCCTTGTCCTGAGGTATAGGATATATGCCACAACAGACTCCTTCTGGGATTCACACTGACCCTCCCAGTCATCAAAAATCAAATCTAAAGGCCCCCTCACCCTATGCCCATACAGCAAGTCAAAGGGTGAAAGAACTGTGGAGTCCTGGGGTACCTGTCTGCTTGCAAATAGCAGATGGGGCAAATATTTGCCTCACTCTCTCTTAAACTCATCTGCAGATGCCAGTATCATTGTCTTTAGTATGGAGTTTAACCTCTCCACACAAGACCACTAGTCTGGGGGTAGAAGGAGGTGGTCATTAGGTGCTTCACCTCACAATGCTTACACAGATAAGCCTGCAGGACTGACATGAAATTGGCACCTCTGTCACTCAGTATTACTCTCAATAAACCTACCCTGCTGAAAATCTCTAACAAAGCATTTGCCACCTTCTCTGCCTGAATGGAGGACAGAGCCAATGCCTCAGGGTATCTAGTAGGATAATCTACCACCAGAATATACTTCTTCCCTGTGGAATTTGGGGTACTTAGTGGCCCCACAATACCCATAACTACCATCTGAAACTGCTCCTTAATCACATGCAAAGGCATCAAAATAGCTTTGACCTTGTCTCCTGCCTTCCTACTTTTTGGCACTGCTCAAGGGTCCTGCAGTACCATGTTACATCCCTTGCAATCTCAGGCCAATAAAAGTTCTGCATAATATGCCTCTTGGTATGCTTTATGCCCATATGACCTGTAAAAGGAATGTCATGGGCTATGGCTAGAAGTGCCAGATGATAGGCTCTAGACACTACCAACTGCTGTATTACTCCCCCCCCCCCAGCCCTCACTCTGGGGCCCACTCTCTGTACAGTAACCCTTTGTCACAGTACACAGACTCCCCTTTTCCTTGAGGATCAGGTACCTCCCTAGCTACCTCCTTCATGCCTCTTAGTGTAGGGTCAGAGAGCTGAGCCTATCTCAACTCTGTCTTTGTAACTTTTCCCAGTTCCTCTTCCACAGGAAGTCTGGTATCCTCCGACAGTGGTGTCTCACTGTCAGCCTGGGTATTACCCCTCACCTTTGACCTTATAGTCATTCTGTGCAAGGGAACATCATTACCTACCAGCAGTTGTGGCTCACCTTCAGACTCACTGCTACAGGGTAGCTCCCTCTCTGAAATAACCACCTCACCAGCCCTGGCTTCAGGTGTGGGGTCTGTCTGGGTATCCCCCAGCCTACCAAACCCACATGCCTGTCTCCAAGCCTGACTGCATGTAACTGCATGCACACAAGGTACTGCATTATCAAAATCATTCCCTATCAAGACATCTGCAGGGATATCCTCAAACATACCAACTTGCTTGCTTCCTTTTCCACCCTCCCAGTCAAGGTGAACCCTGGCCAGAGGCATTTGGAATGGGGTCCCTCCTAAAGCTCTGACTAAAGTGGACTGCCCAAGCAAGTACTGTTCATCTTTAACCACTGCAGAATTCACAATGGTTATGTCAGAGGCTGTGTCTGTCTTAGCAGTGATCTGTTTTTCAGCCACTAAAATAGGATATAAACTCCGGTGATAGTTTGGTATCCCTGTTGTCTCCTGACAATTTACCACTCACATACTGTTATTCCCACTTGCTTGCTCCCTCTCCTTTTGTTCTCCACATTGCTTCTGTGGATATCTAAATGATACATGGCCCTATTGGTTATATTTAAAACATCTAACCCTTGATCCTGGATGTGTACCTGAAATAGTGGCTTCCCCTGATACTGGTGGACTCTGTTGGGGTGGTTTAGGCTGCCCAACATGAGTTCACTTATATCCATGTGCAGCACAGGCTGCCCAACATGGGTTTCCTTACATCCATGTGCAGCACTGGGTACCCCTTCTTGTGCAGTGATGTCCTGCTAGAGATCCCCTTTTTTCCCCAGCTCATCTACATAGTCTCACTCTCGGTCAGCCAACCAGATTCTCATGCCCTCAGGCGAAGTGCTAAGGGCTTATTCCCTCACCAAAAGGTCTGCCAGCCCTTCAAAAGTGGTGACCTGACACCCACTCACCCACCTATGAAAATAAGCGTTTAACTCAGCAATATAATCACATACACTTTCATCTGACTTGCATCTATGCTCATGAAACTTTTTTCTGTAAGCCTGAGGTGTTAACTTAAAACATTCTAGTAAGCAATATTTTATTTTATCATAGTTTAATCAATCAATATAAGGCAATTTAGAAACAGCAGTTACAGCTTTACCATGGAGTAAGGGGGTCAGGAACTGTACCCAGAGCTCTTGGTCAACATTATACTGTTTACATACTCTTTCAAACATTTGAATAAAACTATCAAAATTAGCACCCTCTGTAAACTGTGGAAGAAATTTACTGACCTTTATTGCTTCTGGGGTTCATTTATTCCCTTCCCCATTATCTCCATGACCCTGATGAAGAGTCAGCATGCCCTGCTTATGTTGCTGCTGTTTCTCATTTTCTTTAGCCTCCAAACACCAGTCTTTCTGCTGATTCTAACTCCATATGTTTTGCCTCCAGTTCAAGTCTCTTTAACTCCAAACAGATTTTTAAGTCCTCTGAGGAAAAGGTGAACTGTCCTGTTTCTGAGGGCTGCAAATTCCCATCATCAGGCTGGTTATCCTCCTGGTTGGTAGTCTGAGCTGCAACTAAGGCTGAAATAATTTCCTGTTTAGTCAGGTAGACATGAACCAGTCCTTTGATTTTGTACACCTTGGACAACTGCTTCTTTGTCAGCTTGCTATAATCCTCTTCTGATATCTTTGCCTGCTTCTCCTGACTAAACTAAACTAATAAGACATAATTTAAACTGTTGTGAAACTGAAACTCTGCATGTTTTCCTTGTGGCTGCTGAGAGTACACAGGGTCTATATTATATGAACAAAAGTTCATATAATCGAATGCTCTAATGAGCGAAAATCCCGGAAATCAAGATGCGTGCTGTGGGATTGCAGTAGAGTGAAGGGTGGAGTATTTGCCCTTTACTCACTGTAGTGCAATCTTGGAGTTGGAATTTATATTTAGCAGGGGGTGTTTATTTTCGATTTCCGGGATTTTAGCTCATTAGAGCATTCGATTATATGAACTTTTGTTCTTATAATATAGACCCGAGTACACACACCATTAGTGACAACTGCCTACAGGCTACAGAAATTCAAGTAATATCCACACTAATGCTCACCAATGTGTGACACCCCTCCTCTGGGCCAGTAATCAAAGAGCCTGGATCCTCACCACTGACACCGGTGAGGGACATTTACTTGAAACAAAGATATATACACACAGTATTTCCAGATGCAGATCTCTACATCAAGCACAAATTCCCTTAAGGGCACACAGGGAACACACTCAGTCCAGGGTTTGGGTTTCCCTACCTCTCTTCAAACCCCTAGTAAGACTCCCGACAGACAAAGCTGTAGAGTTGAGTCCTCAGCTGAGTGTCTTCAAGTCAAGTCCTACAATGAGTGTGAAACCAGTGCTCTGTGTTACTGCTCCACTTAGCTGACACACACACACACACGCACGCACGCACGCACGCACACACGCACACACACACACACACACACACACACACACACACACACACACACACACACGGGAAAGGCTGGCACAGATTTAGTCACTCTGCTACCCTTTGCCCAGACTATAAGGTAGTTGCTGTCACCAGACACTCCAAAGCAAGCTTCTCTAAGGGTCTTACAAGGGTACCCAATTATACTGAGTGAAATTAATACTAATACAAATGGTAGTGTTTTGACCAATGTAGTAAGGTTTTCAGCATTGGCTACAGTGTCACCAAATAAATATAAGTACTCTCAAAGGTTAAAATATTCTCTAAAGGACCAGCCACAATGAAAAGTTTAACTATATTTAATAAATAATAAAAGAACATGAAAATAATAAAAATCTATTTATAATAAACACCAGAGTTTCATTCATAGGAAATATTACAAATAACACAGATGAATAGATACACAAATACAGAAAAAGAGTACTTAACTAATCTCGCTATATTTTCCTGACTGATTTAAATAATTACTATTCCCTGGTTACTTACTAAAGCAAGGCAAAATGAAGTGGATGAGAGATCCTTCTTTGTCAGTTTACAAAAACAGACTGCCCTGAGACCTCTATCTCATCTGGTAGTAAAACATGCAAAGACAAATTGCAGAGCAGGCCAGGACACAATCCAAGTGAAATTAAACAAACAGACCACTGCTTCTATTTGTGGTATTAAAGCATCATTTCAGTCCTGGATTACAGAATGAGATCACATACATCTGGTCATCTGACTCTGGTTCCCATACTTCCCCCTTTCCTAGCAGTTGAACCTTTATCGGCCACGTATGTATCATAATACACACACACACACACACACACACACACACACACACACACACACACACACACACACACACACACACAGAGCTTTGCTAAGATTTGTTGCAGCTTCTGAAATTCATACAATTTCAAACTTCCACCCTTCCAGAGTGGCAATTAGTTCACTCCCAAAGACAATACAGAAGGCTTCTTAGTACAGATGTTTTGTCTGTGTTTGCATTGAGACCTGTGAGCTACAATCTTTATGGCCTAAATCGAGTAATTTAATTTCAGGATATTTTTCTAAATGTTAGCTGGGGCTGAGATTAACCTCTTCTCTTCCAGCATCCTCTGTCAACATATATACATTTCCTCAGTTACAGCAGTACAGTCTGATATAAATGTATATTTATTTTCTGTCAAGCAGGACATACTGTTGGTACATTTTTAGCACAAGCAGCTTTACAAATACATTTTCAGTGCAAGCACCTGTAAATCAGTTTGGTATACAAATGACATATAATTCTTTACAAAACTCCAGCCAACTGTGCTGGCACATGTTACACATCCACTGTCCTTCTTCTCCTGGCATAGCTGGCAATACCTCATGTCATCACAAATGTGGCAATCAGCTTTAATCTGTTAACTAGATCAGCAGTGGAATCCTGATATCACAGTTAATGAGCGCACAAGACTTATAGTTGGTATGATCCAAATATTTGAGTTTGGTTTAGGAATAAGGATAGGCTGTGAAGAATTTAAATAAAAGTCAGAGAAATCAAACTTTTGAATGTATCAAATCTTTCATAAAATTTTAGAAAACCTGAAATATTTTGAGGGTTTTCCTGGCCTAGCTTTGGCAGCCTGCCTAACTGCAGCAGCTGCTAGTGTGTGTGTGTGTGTGTGTGTGTGTGTGTGTGTGTGTGTGTGTGTGTGTGTGTGTGTGTGTGTGTGTGTGTTTGATCTGATTCCACTAGCACATCATTTTCAGTGGTGTAGGCACTTCTTACAGTTTTGAATTTGCTGTGTCTGGTGTCTTCTGTCTTCAGTTATTCCTGCTGTTATAAATATGACTTTTTTTAAACATGTTGCAAATCTAAAGCACATAATTAACATCAGTTATTGTGTAATAACTGATAAACAGAGTGTTAACTACTGGAGTAGATACACAGATCTAATTGGGGCTAGATCTTAGTTATCCTGTTTAATTTGATATAAACATTTAAACTGTATATACTTTTGTATTTTTTAGAAGATTGTAAAATGATTATTCTTAAAATGTTTTTGTAATACTTTGGAAGTTTTCTCCCAGGGCCTCTGCTAATAATGGGCACCTACCCAGTCAGACTTTCCTAGTAATCAAATGTCAATAAATAAATAAATGTCTTTGTCACACCAGAAGAACATCTGATTTATACTGTAGTTATTTTGGAGAGCATCTGGCGGCTATTTTAACAGGTTGTTTAGCGTTTTTAGAGAATGCTAAGCTGGGTACCAGTTTAAAGTGCCTACCTGGCAAACAGCACTGTTTTTGCCTAATGGCAGTGTATTCCCATGGGGTACTGTGATACAAATGTGATACGAAAGAGGGGAACATTGAGAGAGTGTGATTATTTGACTGCTGCCTCACTATATCTCAACATTCTTTTTATTCTTTCTTATTTCTTTTTGAAACATTCTAGTCTTCTGGGCAGGCATAAGAGATAATGCTCTGTTCTGGAGCATTCTGATGATTTCATCAAGTTACATTTGATTACGAAACATACTTTGTTTACTACTTTTGGTTATGAAACATGACTTGTCTGGAGTTTTCTAGTAATGTATTAAAACTCACAAGGATATTGGGATATTCCAGTGTAGTGTTTGAAATTTGCAGAATCATTGTACTTGGCAGGATTTGCTGTTCCTACTGGGGTGGGTGGCCAACACCACAGAATGCTCTAGCAAGATCCGGCCTACACTGGGAAAGTACTGATTCTCATGACTTGTGGTAAACAATCTGGTTATATATAGATGGGATTCTCCGGATCCCTATCACAACACCGACACACCACAAACCCGACACTCAAAACAACGACACCAAAACACCGAAAACGCACAAAACCGACAACTCACAAAACTGAACACCATAACACCGACACACAAAACGTAAACTACACATAACACTCAACTATACATGCACTAACCCTAACCCAAACCCTAACCCTAAGGTCCGACACTACCGCACACTTACCCTACCCGCACCCTAACCCTAACTCACTTAACCCGCCACTACACCTAAAGTCCGTCACTACCACACACTCACCTTTCCCGCACCCTAACCCTAAATCCCACACTATCTCACACTTACCTGTCCGCTCCCTAACTCTAAATCCCTCACTAGCACACACTTACCTGTCTGCTCCTTAACGCTAAATCCCTCACTAGCACACAGTTACCGACTCGCGCTCAAACGTTGCCCATGTCAATGTTTCGGCTGTCTGGATTTCACATTGTCGATCATCTGACTCATCAGTCTTCTCGTGTCGGTCTTCTTAGCGTTGGTGTTTCGGCATGTCGATGAAGTCAAGGGGACCCGATTCTCCGCACTCAGGCAGAAGCCTCACCTGTGGAGTGGATGCACTGCCCAGGACTGTTTTCCCGATGAAGACTCCTGCCTGACTGCAATGGGGCTTCCCAGTCGAGACTGAAGACAGGATGAAGCTTTCCCTTTATCAGTGATGTATAACTTTCTTTAAATGTATTGTCTAATCTTATTTTCTGCTAAACTTTTTTATTTTAGTAGAATAGAGTGAATTTACTTTTCTGTTTCTAACAGACAAAGTTTATTAGCTTGTTAGTTTTCTTGGTGTCAGTAGAAATAAAGTTTGTTTTAGTTAACTTTTGGTGTATAGTGTTTTTATTTTGAATCCTGCTCATTAGGCAATACATTATTTTTGGCGTAGTTGGCAGGATTTGAAATGTTTAAAAGGAAAAGTAAGAAGGACATAGTGGTTTTTGAGATAGAAATCCCAGGATGGGACCAGGACCTGTACAAAGACTAGCTTTGGAATGGTCAACAGGTACAGGATTAAGTGAGAATTGGGATGTTTGTTTAAAAGATGCCGAACCTGGTTCGGTGCAAGCATGCTTACAAAAGGTTTTAGTGGAAAAAGGGAAAGAATGGAGTGCCATATGCAGACGGGGCCAGATCCTCTTGACTGCATACCGAAAATTACATGAAGATAAACTATGTAAGTGCGAACAAATAAAACAACTAGAGAAACAGATAGTAGAGTTAGAAAAACAAAATGTAATTTTACCGTGTCTGATTAAATTGTTAGCAGACAAAACAGACATGTATCAACATGTAGCCAAAAAGGCTGCAATATGAGTAGCAAGATATAAATATCAGAAATGAAGAGGCAAAGTTAATAAAAAGAAAGTACAAATGTCAATAGCGAAGGCAGGTTTTGACTGGGACCCGGATCACTGGGATGGAGATATCTGGTACTCTTCAGATTCTCTGTCCCATTCAGACTCTGATAGTGAAAATAGTATTTTCCCAGGAGAGGAAGAACAGAATAAAGGGGACCAGTAAAGGTAAAACCAATTCTTGACGACAGCAGCAAATGGTTAATGGGGCACAAGGGCTCCAAGGAGGGCAGGAAGAATTTCATTACGAAGACTTTACTCAAAAGGAAATAAATGATTTGATTGAAAGATTTAAACAAAAATCTGGAGAATCATTAATAGCATGGATTGTAAGACTTTATGAATTTAGGGCTGCTGGAGTAGAAATGGATAGAATAGATACTAAAAGATTTAGTATGTTAAGTAATGATCCATCAGTGCAGGATGCATTTCGAAATTATAACAAAGGCAAAATGGCAAGTCTTTTCAAAATTATAGCAGATTGCTGTGCTGAAAAATATCCAACAGAAATGGACTAGCCTTCTAATGATAGGCCATGGTACACGTTACGAGATGCTTTTCAAAGAATTAAAGAAGAGACAATGAAAACTGCTTTGCTTGTAGGGGACGCTGATGCATTACTACAATGTGCTTTGACAGTTTCTGTTAGAAATAAGATTATTAAGTTAGCCCCTCCAGCTTATAAAATGGTAATATTGACATATTTAATTAGTGAGACGGGAAATCCTATTTCTCAAGTTATTGAGGGACTGTGGCAGTTGGGAGAGCTAGGAGAATGGGGCCAAAACAGCTAAATAATGATAGACGAGAAAATAAAAGTGCTGGACATAAAGAAGCTTGAGTGTCCCGAAAAGATATGTTTACTGCGTTGTTGAAAGATGGGGTATCAAAGGATAAAATTGATGGGATAGACACCCCAACAATGTGGGAGATGTACAAAAAACGAGGTTTGAATAAGAAAGGTAGGAAAACTCGGAATGTAGAAAAACAGGAGGAGAATGTAGTAGGCAGTAAAACTGAGAATATGGAAGAAGGTTCAGCAGTTCCCTCTGCTCCACCTGCAACGTATCCTGACATGACAGATTTACATTTCGATTAGGAAATTGGCCAAGCTCCAGTAAGTTGGTGGTCTCAGCATTATTTTAGACCATATTTAGACTTGACACAGCAAGAGGTTCTCCGGTTCAATCCTCAGCTGGGGCTGAGATTAACCTCTTCTCTTCCAGCATCCTCTGTCAACATATATACATTTCCTCAGTTACAGCAGTACAGTCTGATATAAATGTATATTTATTTTCTGTCAAGCAGGACATACTGTTGGTACATTTTTAGCACAAGCAGCTTTACAAATACATTTTCAGTGCAAGCACCTGTAAATCAGTTTGGTATACAAATGACATATAATTCTTTACAAAACTCCAGCCAACTGTGCTGGCACATGTTACACATCCACTGTCCTTCTTCTACTGGCATAGCTGGCAATACCTCATGTCATCACAAATGTGGCAATCAACTTTAGTCTGTTAACTAGATCAGCAGTGGAATCCTGATATCACAGTTAATGAGCGCACAAGACTTATAGTTGGTATGATCCAAATATTTGAGTTTGGTTTAGGAATAAGGATAGGCTGTGAAGAATTTAAATAAAAGTCAGAGAAATAAAACTTTTGAACATATCAAATCTTTCATAAAATTTTAGAAAACCTGAAATATTTTGAGGGTTTTCCTGGCCTAGCTTTGGCAGCCTGCCTAACTGCAGCAGCTGCTAGTGTGTGTGTGTGTGTGTGTGTGTGTGTGTTTGATCTGATTCCACTAGCACATCATTTTCAGTGGTGTAGGCACTTCTTACAGTTTTGAATTTGCTGTGTCTGGTGTCTTCTGTCTTCAGTTATTCCTGCTGTTATAAATATGACTTTTTTTAAACATGTTGCAAATCTAAAGCACATCATTAACATCAGTTATTGTGTAATAACTGATAAACAGAGTGTTAACTACTGGAGTAGATACACAGATCTAATTGGGGCTAGATCTTAGTTATCCTGTTTAATTTGATATAAACATTTAAACTGTATATACTTTTGTATTTTTTAGAAGATTGTAAAATGATTATTCTTAAAATGTTTTTGTAATACTTTGGAAGTTTTCTCCCAGGGCCTCTGCTAATAATGGGCACCTACCCAGTTAGACCTTCCTATCAAATGTCAATAAATAAATAAATGTCTTTGTCACACCAGAAGAACATCTGATTTATACTGTAGTTATTTTGGAGAGCATCTGGCGGCTATTTTAACAGGTTGTTTAGCGTTTTTAGAGAATGCTAAGCTGGGTACCAGTTTAAAGTGCCTACCCGGCAAACAGCACTGTTTTTGCCTAATGGCAGTGTATTCCCATGGGGTACTGTGATACGAATGTGATACGGAAGAGGGGAACATTGAGAGAGTGTGATTATTTGACTGCTGCCTCACTATATCTCGACATTCTTTTTATTCTTTCTTATTTCTTTTTGAAACATTCTAGTCTTCTGGGCAGGCATAAGAGATAATGCTCTGTTCTGGAGCATTCTGATGATTTCATCAAGTTACATTTGATTACGAAACATACTTTGTTTACTACTTTTGGTTATGAAACATGACTTGTCTGGAGTTTTCTAGTAATGTATTAAAACTCACAAGGATATTGGGATATTCCAGTGTAGTGTTTGAAATTTGCAGAATCATTGTACTTGGCAGGATTTGCTGTTCCTACTGGGGTGGGTGGCCAACACCACAGAATGCTCTAGCAAGATCCGGCCTACACTGGGAAAGTACTGATTCTCATGACTTGTGGTAAACAATCCGGTTATATATAGATGGGATTCTCCGGATCCCTATCACAACACCGACACACCACAAACCCGACACTCAAAACAACGACACCAAAACACCGAAAACGCACAAAACCGACAACTCACAAAACTGAACACCATAACACCGACACCCAAAACACCGACACACAAAACGTAAACTACACATAACACTCAACTATACATGCACTAACCCTAACCCAAACCCTAACCCTAAGGTCCGACACTACCGCACACTTACCCTACCCGCACCCTAACCCTAACTCACTTAACCCGCCACTACACCTAAAGTCCGTCACTACCACACACTCACCTTTCCCGCACCCTAACCCTAAATCCCACACTATCTCACACTTATCTGTCCGCTCCCTAACTCTAAATCCCTCACTAGCACACACTTACCTGTCCGCTCCTTAACGCTAAATCCCTCACTAGCACACAGTTACCGACTCGCGCTCAAACGTTGCCCATGTCAATGTTTCGGCTGTCTGGATTTCACATTGTCGATCATCTGACTCGTCAGTCTTCTCGTGTCGGTCTTCTTAGCATTGGTGTTTCGGCATGTCGATGAAGTCAAGGGGACCCGATTCTCCACACTCAGGAAGAAGCCTCACCTGTGGAGTGGATGCACTGCCCAGGACTGTTTTCCCGATGAAGACTCCTGCCTGACTGCAATGGGGCATCCCAGTCGAGACTGAAGACAGGATGAAGCTTTCCCTTTATCAGTGATGTATAACTTTCTTTAAATGTATTGTCTAATCTTATTTTCTGCTAAACTTTTTTATTTTAGTAGAATAGAGTGAATTTACTTTTCTGTTTCTAACAGACAAAGTTTATTAGCTTGTTAGTTTTCTTGGTGTCAGTAGAAATAAAGTTTGTATTAGTTAACTTTTGGTGTATAGTGTTTTTATTTTGAATCCTGCTCATTAGGCAATACATTATTTTTGGCGTAGTTGGCAGGATTTGAAATGTTTAAAAGGAAAAGTAAGAAGGACATAGTGGTTTTTGAGATAGAAATCCCAGGATGGGACCAGGACCTGTACAAAGACTAGCTTTGGAATGGTCAACAGGTACAGGATTAAGTGAGAATTGGGATGTTTGTTTAAAAGATGCCGAACCTGGTTCGGTGCAAGCATGCTTACAAAAGGTTTTAGTGGAAAAAAGGGAAAGAATGGAGTGCCGTATGCAGACGGGGCCGGATCCTCTTGACTCCATACCGAAAATTACATGAAGATAAACTATGTAAGTGCGAACAAATAAAACAACTAGAGAAACAGATAGTAGAGTTAGAAAAACAAAATGTAATTTTACCGTGTCTGATTAAATTGTTAGCAGACAAAACAGACATGTATCAACATGTAGCCAAAAAGGCTGCAATATGAGTAGCAAGATATAAATATCAGAAATGAAGAGGCAAAGTTAATAAAAAGAAAGTACAAATGTCAATAGCGAAGGCAGGTTTTGACTGGGACCCGGATCACTGGGATGGAGATATCTGGTACTCTTCAGATTCTCTGTCCCATTCAGACTCTGATAGTGAAAATAGTATTTTCCCAGGAGAGGAAGAACAGAATAAAGGGGGACCAGTAAAGGTAAAACCAATTCTTCGACGACAGCAGCAAATGGTTAATGGGGCACAAGGGCTCCAAGGAGGGCAGGAAGAATTTCATTACGAAGACTTTACTCAAAAGGAAATAAATGATTTGATTGAAAGATTTAAACAAAAATCTGGAGAATCATTAATAGCATGGATTGTAAGACTTTATGAATTTAGGGCTGCTGGAGTAGAAATGGATAGAATAGATACTAAAAGATTTAGTATGTTAAGTAATGATCCATCAGTGCAAGATGCATTTCGAAATTATAACAAAGGCAAAATGGCAAGTCTTTTCAAAATTATAGCAGATTGCTGTGCTGAAAAATATCCAACAGAAATGGACTGGCCTTCTAATGATAGGCCATGGTACACGTTACGAGATGCTATTCAAAGAATTAAAGAAGAGACAATGAAAACTGCTTTGCTTGTAGGGGACGCTGATGCATTACTACAATGTGCTTTGACAGTTTCTGTTAGAAATAAGATTATTAAGTTAGCCCCTCCAGCTTATAAAATGGTAATATTGACATATTTAATTAGTGAGACGGGAAATCCTATTTCTCAAGTTATTGAGGGATTGTGGCAGTTGGGAGAGCTAGGAGAATGGGGACCAAAACAGCTAAATAATGATAGACGAGAAAATAAAAGTGCTGGACATAAAGAAGCTTGAGTGTCCCGAAAAGATATGTTTACTGCGTTGTTGAAAGATGGGGTATCAAAGGATAAAATTGATGGGATAGACACCCCAACAATGTGGGAGATGTACAAAAAACGAGGTTTGAATAAGAAAGGTAGGAAAACTCGGAATGTAGAAAAACAGGAGGAGAATGTAGTAGGCAGTAAAACTGAGAATATGGAAGAAGGTTCAGCAGTTCCCTCTGCTCCACCTGCAACGTATCCTGACATGACAGATTTACATTTCGATTAGGAAATTGGCCAAGCTCCAGTAAGTTGGTGGTCTCAGCAGTATTTTAGACCATATTTAGACTTGACACAGCAAGAGGCTCTCCGGTTCAATCCTCAGCTGGGGTGCCTTCTGTGCGGAGTCTGCATATCCTCCCTGTGGTCGCGTGGGTTTCCTCCAGGTGCTCCGGTTTCCTCCCACATCCCAAAGACATGCAGTAGGTGGATTGGGCACTCTAAATTGGCCCTAGGTTTGAGTGCGTGTATGTGTGTGCCTTCTGTGGAAGGTTGGGCGCCGGTCTGGCAACTCAACACTGTAAAACTCCACTGGCAATCACGAGTGGACAGATGATCTTCTGTGGCGAACCCTAACCAGGAAAAGCTGAAAGAAGAAGAAGATGTAGACTTGACAATATTCTGGAAAAATAAGAATGAACAACAGATCCGAGCTCTAATTGATACTGGAGCGGAGGCCTCATTAATTTATGGGAATCCGAGTTTATTCAAAGGGTGACAAGTTACTATTACAGTACTTGGTGGAAAGCAAATTAAAGCTGTTCAGACGATGTTAGAAATGAAAATAGGTTGAGTTCCACGGAAAAAGTACTCTGTCCTAATGGTACCTGTTCCTGAATATATAATAGGAATTGACATTCTAAAAGGGTTGACGTTGAATTTATCGGATGGACAGTATCAATTTGGCGTTAAGCCATATTTTTCAGTCAAAACAGTTGTAGTAGGGAAAGTTAAGATGCCACCAGTAGAATTGCCTTCAGAAACAAAGGCAATTAGTTTGAAGCAATATAGAATCCCTGGGAGGCATAAGGAGATAGGTGAAACAATTCAGGATTTATTAAATGAGGTGTCTTGAAAACTACTACAACAGCATGGAATAACCCAGTTTGGCCTGTCAAAAAGTCGGATGGGTCTTGGCGAATGACAGTAGACTACCGAGTATTGAATAAATATACTCCACCACAAACAGCTGCGGTTCCAGATACAATTACGTTAATAGAAAATATACAGAAACACCACGGTACTTGGTATGCAGTAATAGACTTGGCAAATGCTTTCTTTACCATAGCAATTGCAGAAGAGATTTATGATCAATTTGCTTTTACCTTGCAGGGATGACAATATAAATTTACTCGGTTACCACAAGGATATTTGCATAGTCCTACTATCTGTCACAAAATAGTGGCAGAACATTTAGACAAAATAAGGTTGCCTCAGAACATGCAAATTTCACATTACACTGACGATTTTCTTATTCAAGGGAATTCTGAACATGAAGTGAGCGAGTATTTACAAATGGTAATAAATCACATGAGAACAAAGGGCTGGGAAATAAATCCCAATAAGATTCAGGGACCAGCTCAAACAGTAACATTTTGGGGAATTCAGTGGCATCAGGGACATAGAGAAGTTCTACCGAAGGCAAAGCAAAAGATTTTAGAATTTTCAACCCCTCTAGACAAAACAGAGGCACAGCGTTTTATAGGATTATTTGGATTTTTGAGACAGCATATTCCCCATTTAAGTCAAATACTTTCCCCATTGTATAAAGTGACTAGGAAGAAATTTGAGTTTGTTTGGGGGGATGATCAGAAAAAGCTTTCGAACAAGCAAAGCAAACTATTCAAAAGGCTTTAGATTTATGGCCCCTACAGGACGGGGAAGTAGAGTTACATGTATCCGTGCAGAATCATTATGCTAATTGGAGCCTTTGGCAGAAACAGGGATCAAAGTAGGTGCCATTAGGATTCTGGACTATGAAATTACCAGATGCAGGAGAAAGGTATTCTCCTTTTGAGAAGCAATTGCAAGCATGTTACTGGGCACTGGTAGACGCTGAACAAATGACAATAGGACATACTGTACTTTTGCGACCAGAAATACCTATAATGCAGTGGGTAATGAGTTCACCTACGATGCATAGAATAGGTCATGCACAGGAAGCAAGCATTATTAAATGGAAATGGTACATTCAGGATAGGGCCAAACCTGGAATTAATGGGGTAGCCATGTTACATGAAATAGTAGCTCAAATACCTATAGATCAACAACTATCTGTTACTGACAAGGCTGAACCAGTCAGTGAGTCCCCGGTAAAATGGGGTATGTCATATGTACAGGTACCATTAGAACAACGTAAACATGTTTGGTTTACTGATGGGTCAGCAAAATATGTAGGAAATAAAAGATGTTGGAAAGCTGTATCCTATAATCCAGCGACTAAGAGAGTTTTAACATCCTCAGAGAATGGTAAAAGTAGTCAGTATGCCAAATTATATGCTGTATATCAAGCACTGAAACAGGAGATGCCAGGTTGTTGTTGTGTCTTTCGGCTTTTCCCGGTTAGGGGTCGCCACAGCAGAACTCTGGTCCACTAATGATTGGCAGTAGGTTTTTACATGCCGAGTTGCCGGCCCTGACGCACAGCCTTCAACGAAGGTAGGAGATGCCAAGTACATGTCATATTTATACTGACTCTTGGTCAGTGGCAAATGGATTGGCAACTTGGTTGCTACCTGGCAGAAGAATGACTGGAAAATTAATTCAAAAGAAATTTGGGGAAAAGAATTATGGCAATCGATTTGGGAAATGATAAATCAAGGTACTGTAACAGTTTATCATGTTGATGCACATTGTTCTGCAGATTATCTAGAATGGTGGTTTAATTCTGTTACAGATGAACAAACGAGAATTTCAGAAGCTAATATACCAGATGATTCTGAGCAAATGGGAATGGCAAAATGGGCACATCAGAAGTGCAGACACCTGGGAGAAAAGGCCACTTACAGGTGGGCACAAACTAGAGGAATTGCACTTTCATTAGACTTTATTAAAACTGCGATATTACAATGTCCGATATGTCAGCATGCTCAACCAAGATCCATACCTTATATAGTTCAGGGACATACAGGACGAGGAAAGTTGCCAGGACAAATATGGCAAATTGATTATGTTGGTCCTTTACCATTAAATAAAGGCTGCCAATATATATGTACAGCGGTAGATACTTATTCTGGGTATCTTATTGTTTTTTCATGTCGAAGAGCGACACAGGTAAGTACTTTAAAAGCTTTAGACTTAATCATTTTGTATTATGGAATGCCTTTGCAAATACAGAGTGACAATGGTTCCCATTTTAAAGGAAAAATGGTACAGGATTTTGCAAAACAACATAATATTGAATAGGTATTTCATATACCCTATTACCCGCAGGCAGCAGGGTTAACTGAAAGAATGAATGGCTTACTTAAAGACCATTTAAAAAAAACTAGAAAATGGTACCCTGCAAAACTGGAGAGATAATTTAAATATGGCATTACAAATTTTAAATAATAGACCGATTTCAAAAACAGAAAAATCATTAATAAAAATGTTAACTCCAGCATTTCAGATCAAACCATATGTGAAGAAAGAAACAATTACATACTGGGAAACTCAGGCAGGTACATTAGCTCCTACTAGAGCCACACCTGAGACTGCAGGACTAAGTCTATATTTAATAAATGTTTCAACTCTCAAAAGCATATGCAGAGTTACAGCAGAATGCGAACCAATAAATGTGACCACAACGATGTAAAGTAATCCACACAGTCAACGATCCTTAGGAATACGTATTTATTCAAAGAGACGTGAGCGCTTTCACCTTTCGGTTTCCTCAGACGTTACAAAATACATCATTCACACAACATTTAAGTAATGCTTGAATACATCTCATTGGTGTTAAAAATCACATGTCATGTCTAACTAATAAGGCATAGTACTGACATTTCCTACTCTATACCTACTCCATTTAAGACATGTTTTTCAAATAATATGCATACATAATATAAAAGTTTAAAACATATTATGGAGTGCTAACTGCATCAATCAAATGTATAGCGCAGATAGCAAACTGTACAAATGTGCAACGAAACACATGTCTTGCTAATAAGGCATATTACTGGCATTTCCTTCTCCATTTAAGACATGTTTTCCAAGTTATATTCATACATAATATAAAAAGTTTAAAACATATCATAAAATGCTAACTATAGCAATCAAACATATAGCGCAAATAACAAAATGTACAGGCTGTGTAACAAAACACATTTCTCATCACATAGGGGATACGAGAGCCTAAAAAATCAAGGTGCTTGATACCAAAACATTCTATAGATACCCTCTGTCTAAATATGATGAATAGTAATGTGCATGTGTTATCTACGGCCCCTAATAAATATGGATCATGAAAACACAAGATCAACACTAAACCCTTCTATTTACCTAGAACTAGTCCCTTTTCATTAAAGGAAATAACGGCTCTTACAGGCATTAGGGAACTGAATAAGTGCCCTATATTTAAATAGAAACTGATAGCGAGAAAACCTCTAGTACTTGGGTTTAAAGCAGACATTAGGTAACTGGATAAGGGCCCTATGTTTAAATAGAAGCTAATAATAGAGAAACCCCTAGTTCTTGGGTTTAAAACAACGTCTTTTCTTTAATATAGGTTTAAGATTAACTTTTTCATTTAAACCTGGAGTGACATCTGCCTTGCATCTAACTATCCACCTTAACTCACATTCTAATGTGTGGTTGATTAAATCACCACCTCTTGAGTTGGGAAAAATCTGTTGAATAACACTATATAAAAAACTATGTGATGGACCCTTAATCTTGACATGCTTGGCTAAAGAATTAACATCGTTCCCTATCCTTATATGATACTGGTGCTCTCTAATTCTCTCACGTAATGCCCTATTAGTTTTGCCGATGTAAAATGAATCGCATGCAGTACATCTGGCTAAATATACAACATTACTGCTCATGCAATCCGTGCCAGTATCAAAGGTGTACTCAAAGCCATTGTGTGGATTTACAAAGCTGACCCTATTATCAATCCAACAGCACTGGTTGCATCTGCCACATGCAACCGTATTAAAACCATGTTCACGCCTTACATGAGGCGAAATGTTTTTATAGCATAATAGATTCCTCAAATTGGGTTTATTTCTATATGTAATAAGAGGGGATGGTCCTACTACATCACTAATATCCTTATCAAGGCCTAAAACATCCCAATGTTTATTCATTAATCCTTTTAAATAAAAAGCATCACTACTAAAGGCTGTAACTGCTCTCACATAGTCAGGTTTACCAGACGTTGTAGCCCTTGTATCAACAATCTGTTCCGCAAAATACGGTCTTGCTGAGGTCTCACGCAACAAACATATCTCATCTACTGTTTGGTTGAATTTGGATGGTTCATATCCTCTCTCCAAAAACATATGTCTTAATCTCTCAATTTCTTCACCAAAACCAACAGCACTCGGATTAAGTCTAGAGGCACGCATCAACTGCCCTTTCATGACATTGCTAAACACATAACGTGGGTGCATGCTGTACCTATGCAGAAAAGTGTTCCTGTAGCATAGCTTACGATGTATTGAGGTGTTAAGGAGACCAGAAGGAAGTCTCTCTATATTAACATCTAGGAATGAGATGCTTTCACAAGAGGAAGCATGAGTAAACTTCAAATAACTCGTTGAAGCATTTATTTCAGTAATGAAACCGTCCAGTCCCTCAATGCTGCCATGCCAAATCATAAAAAGATCATCTACAAAGCGCTTGTAAAAACCCACACTGTTGTTAAAGAAGGTAGATTTAAACAAAAAGGTGTCCTCCCACTGTGCCATAATTATGTTAGCATAGCTATTGGCACAGGGGGTTCCCATTGCTACGCCATCCCTTTGGGAAAACACTGAATCACCAAACATGAACACATTGTTGGATAGTATTGTTTCCATAAATAGCGAAATCAACTCAACCATCCTAACAGGAAGAGTGGACTTGCACATCAAAAACTCTTGGAAATTTATTACTCCCGTATCATTCGGTATGGTAGTAAACAAATTGATCACGTCCAAGGTTACTAATAAATAGTGGGCATGGTCATCCAAACTCTGAGTGTATTCATACAATTGAAGCAAAAATTGCTTACTATCCTTGAGGATGTGTGTGGTAGCATTAACAACAGGTCTAGTGTAGTGTTCTACAAAATTGGACATGGGTTCTGTGAGCCACCCTTGCCCAGCTACAATTGGCCTCATAGGTGGAGCCAACACAGATTTATGGACCTTGGGGAGCCCTTGAATTATCGGGATCCGAGGGTTTATAACCTTCAAATAAGAGTGTAACTCACAGGTAATGTCATCAGACCTTAAAAGGTCATCCAACAATTTGTGGATTTGAGAAACTTTCTCAACTACTAAATCCATCTGTATCTCCTCATAGAACCTGTTCTCATTCAATAAGTTCATCATGCTCTCTTTATACCATTCAAAATCCATCACCACTATAGGCCCTCCCTTGTCCGCGGGCCTAATCATAATTGTATTATCAGACTAATAAATGCCTATAAAACACTGCCATGGTCAGTTCAACTGATTGAGACTGGAATTGGAATTCAAATTCCAACAAAGCATTTTGATTGAATAGCGCTTCAATCAACACTTGCTTTAAAAGGTTTTCAGGTTATAAATAGAGTTATTGAAGCAGGTTACCAAGGGGAACTTAAAATTATTTTGTTAAATACTTCAGATGAAAATGTTCATGTACGAAAAAAAAAAGGATAGGGTAGCCCAAATATTTATTGTATCTGTGTTAGGTGGCACAGTCACAAGAGGGCAGTCACCACCTGTTGCTGCCTTTGAGAGGGAACAAATATCCAGTACCCATGAAATCAATTCAGGTACAAAAATATGCATGAACCCAATAAACAACCTGAAAAAGCAAAAGTTATTGCTATTGAAAATAACAATAATATTTTAATTATTAAATCAGGAAAGGAAAAAAAATATGTACCAGCAGATTGGTGTTATTTGCAAGAATAATCATGTTACTTTTCTTTGATTTCAGATTCTAACTCCAAAGTTAATTGTTGGTGGTCTCGCTGTGCTGTATGAAGTCCGTTTGGCAAAGTGCGTAACACCAGGAGTAAAAGCAACCAGAGTCAACTCAACAGTAATTCGGTGGGGATGGGTTGCTAGTGCACAGAATAGGACACAAGGTACTTTTGCCTGCCCTGCTGAACAAGGATGTTCTGCTGTTAATTTGACTTCCAAAAATAAATCTAACTATTTGGAGGGTGATGAGGGAATATATGTATGTCCGACTACTGAATAAATGCAAAAATGATGTGTCAGTTTGTAACCTTGCCATTGGTATTCGGACCTCCTGTGTATCCATTCCAGTATTGGTTAATCCATGTAGAAGGAAATTATATCGACTTCTCGAACAGAACGCACAAACTGGAACAATGTACTGAAACGATGGATGGACTTATTTGTGGACAACATTCCCCGTATATGAACCGTGTTTTCTTCAGTATTCCATCAACATCTGCAAATGGACTGTATTACATCCCATCTTTGAAATGTTTGTAGAAATAGCACCTCAATTTATATGCTTAGTGACAAACCAAACATTATTGTATACTTTGACGCATCCTTTTGTAGGTTGTTTAGATAATGTAACTCATTTACATTGGCACAATGAAACTTATGTATTTTCTCCTGAGACACATGCTAATGTATTTCATACCTGGTTACCAGACAAGCTGGAATATCATAATTTGACATTTAGCTTAAATCTTTTACAGAAAGTATTAAATAATACTCAACATTTTTAAAAACATTTACAGGTAGTAAATCATAGTATTTTACATCATGAAATGACAAGCATTATTATAGGGAATAAATTGGTTAGTTTAGCCAAGAAGACAGAATCTGATACTGCACACAATTGGTGGGATATATTTACTGGATGGTCAACATCTGGTAGCAAATTGTTGAATTGGTTAATACATCCAATATTAATTTTAATGATTGTTTTGATTCTGTTGACATTTTGGAATTGTGGCTTAACTTATTGTGTTTATAATAAGGCAAATATGGTTTTAAATGTCGGGTATAAGTGAGTCAATAGTTAAGGGGCCGAATGTGATACGAATGTGATACAAAAGAGGGGAACATTGAGAGAGTGTGATTATTTGACTGTTGCCTCACTATATTTCGACATTCTTTTTATTCTTTATTATTTCTTTTTGAAACATTCTAGTCTTCTGGGCAGGCATAAGAGACAATGCTCTGTTCTGGAACATTCTGATGATTTCAGCAAGTTACATTTGATTACGAAACATACTTTGTATACTACTTTTGGTTATGAAACATGACTTGTCTGGAGTTTTCTAGTAATGTACTAAAACTTGCAAGGTTATTGGAATATTCCAGTGTAGTATTTGAAATTTTCAGAATCATTGTATTTGGTAGGATCTGCTGTTCCTTCTGGGGTGGGTGGCCAACACCACAGAATGCTCTAGCAAGATCCGGCCTACACTGGGAAAATACTGATTCTCATGACTTGTGGTAAACAATCTGGTTATATATAGATGGGATTCCTCGCACTTAGGCAGAAGCCTCACCTGTGGAGTGAATGCACTGCCCAGGACTGTTTTCCCGATGAAGACTCCTGCCTGACTGCAATGGGGCTTCCCAGTCGAGACTGAAGACAGGATGAAGCTTTCCCTTTATCGGTGATGTATAACTTTCTTTAAATGTATTGTCTAATCTTATTTTCTGCTAAACTTTTTATTTTAGTAGAACAGAGTGAATTTACTTTTCTGTTTCTAACAGACAAAGTTTATTAGCTTGGTAGTTTTCTTGGTGTCAATAGAAATAAAGTTTGTATTAGTTAACTTTTGGTGTATAGTGTTTTTATTTCGAATCCTGCTCATTAGGCAATACAGGTACATAGCCTTGTTTAACTTTATTTGCTGCCTAACTATAACTACAAACTGAGTGGATAATATAACAGTGTCTAGCTGTAGAATTACTCAGACATGGCTGATTGTCCATAGAAATACCTGAACGGGCTGAACTATATACACAACACAATCACCTGCCTCGGTGTCAGCTGCAGCTTTAAGGTTACCTCTGGTATATTTTTCTGGTCATATCACTTCTGTATTTCATATCTATCACATTTCAACTTTGTGTAACCTAATTTATTTGATATTTCCTCATATCAAATCCTCCTTTTGTCTAAATTCAGTTTTACCATATTCTACTAAAATAATAACTTTCTCTATATGCAAACTGTTAACGCACTTTTTACATACTTGTAAACATTTCCCTGTAATTCTTTATAAAACAAAGGAAGATAAACTTGCCAGTAATTTACTGAGTAAACTATCCTCCTGTAGCAAAATTCCATATAATGCCAGGAGCAGTACTGGTTGTGTCATATTGATACTTACTCCTTTTTCTTTAGAATACAGATAATTTCTCCTAATTAGATTCAGTCAAGAGCAGCATATAGTAGAAAAAAAAATGTTCCCTTCCATTCTGCCACCAGTTTTTTAGGTATTAGAAACACTTGTACAAAATTTACCTAATCATAGGATCATAGTATCATAGGAGGTTACTATTGTACAAAACCTACCTAATCGTAGGATCATAGCATCATAGGTGGTTACTAGGCCAAGGGCGCTGCAGCCTTTTTAAGCCTAGCCATTCATGCCCTATGTTTCCCAAATAAAACAGAATTTATCAAAAATGTTTTTCCTCATATTCATAAGAAAACTTGTCTATATTGTAATAATTTCTGTTTCTCCTGACATAAGTCCCCTCCATTTAAATGAATCCCACCAAACAAATATATAGCTAATATAACAAATATCTAGCAGTTCTGTTTTTAATTAAAATAAATCTCCTTTTCCCTTGTTAAGCTTCCAAACCTTTACTCATATTTTCCTTTAAATTTAAACTTATGTAGCTTAACAACCTGTGCAAAATATACACCACATACTTAGCTAACTCATGCTCCTTCATCTTGCAGAAAATGTGGAACCAGCATAATTAAATAAAACAAGTACTTTGCACCCTTCCTATATACCATTATCCTTTCAGCATTTCCTTCCTGAACTGTATTATAACTGCATTCATTATTAAATCAAATAACAAATGGCTTAAACAGCACCCCTTATCTTATACTACCATTATTCTTCATAATCCTGTCACCCAGATACCCATTAACATGTGAGAATGCGTTACTGACTACAGACTTCTTTTATGAAACAAACACATTTGCCACAAAATCCTTAGAACTACATAAACTGTTTTCATAAACCTCTTTCATGAAAGCAATGAATTTTTGCCAAGCCCATAATCTTTTCAAAATTACATTAATAACTGCTTCCATGATGTCTTTCACCACACGTCTCACCTCCGTTTTTAGTATGTTTTTTTTTAATATAATTTTTTATCAGTATTAACTACAATTCTTAAAAATGCATCCCTTAACAATATCAAAGATTTCTGGTTCTGCTACCTATCCTAAAAAATCATTCTTAACCTCAAGTGATAAACATTTTTAATTTGCTTTGGCCAAAATTAAACACCTTCAATTCCTGAGATCATTTCTCTTTTTACTATTATATAAACATAGCAACATGTAATAATTATTTTCTTAATTATATCCAACTGCTCAGCATCCAGTAATTTTAAAAATATAAATCAGCCCACCCATTCCAAGAGAGTTCAATTAGTTTTAACGTTCTTCAGAGCCATCTTCATCTTTTCTAACTTTATATTAGCGTTGATCTCTTGTAGCAATAAAATTCTGTTTCTTAATATCCACATCCTCTCATCACCTTCTTTCCCCGTCCATGTTTTCTAAATACTTCTCTAACTTTCCCATTATATTCAGCTGCATAAATTAAACCTTACTATCTCTCACATTTTCCATATACAAGCAATTTTATAGCACTAAGTTTAAAGATTCACAGTTTCACTATAAATTTATTTTTATAAAAGGTCTGTCATAAATAACTCATTTATTTTTACATTTCTGTATTTTATATATCTTCCAATCTCTTACATTAAAACAAACACTTCTATTTTATCTTATTCTTGCAGGCTTATTACCATGAGCCCCAAGAAGTACAACAAACTCTCAGATCAACATGATATAGCCATAATCATTTAAAATGTCCTTAGTTTCTCAATTATATATACATTTGGCATAAATAATTTGTATTCATTTACCAACTTTAAAAGTTGCATTTTTCTCCTAACTGCATGATCACAACTGCATTATTAGAAAAAAAAAACATTTTATTACAAGCCAGACTAACACCAAACACCTTATTATAAATGATATAATCATATTATAAATAACACATTTATGTCTTTATCAGCAAGCTATGTCTCTTCATTACATCTACCATCTATCCACAACTTATTTCATATTTTTGTTAGTTATCATTTGTAAAGAATAGCATCCCCCAGAAATAACTATAATGAAAGCAACAAATATTCCGTGTGTGTGTGTGTGTGTGTGTGTGTGTGTGTGTATGTACACATATATATATATATATATATATATATGTATATATATATATATATATATATATATATATATATATATATATATATATATATATGGGTCGACAATGTATTATCGAAAATATGGTTCATCAAACCGTATTTCCGATAATAGACTTCCGCGAAAGTGCATTATATCAAAAATGCACTTTTGTGGAACAAAAACAATAAAATGTAAAAAAAAAAAAAAAAACATAAAAACTAAACCGTATTATGGAGGGGTGCAATCCCCCCTGCACACACCCCAACTTTATTATTCTCACTCCGAGATCGCACTACAGTGGGGAAAAGGTAATATTCCCTTATCCCCTCTATACCACAATCTCAACAGGAGTTTCCTTAGTTGTACATCAATAGTATACGTTGATGTACAACTAACGGTACATGCAAACTCCATGTTTTTTTTTTCTTTAGTGAAAGTGCATTTAAGACAAAATGCACTTTCACTAAAGTGTGTTAGATAAAGTATGGGTTGATGAAACGTACTTTCAACAATACAAATAGGACCTATATATATATATATATATATATATATATATATATATATATATATATATATAGGGTCCATATTAAATCATTGAACGCTTAGAAAAGCAAACGATGATTTATCGACCCCATATAAGCAAAAGCTTACAAACTCGAATGCTTAGAACAGCAATTTTTTTCCAATGGAAAAAAATCATTGTTCCAAAAAAAAAAAAAAAAATACACTTATAAAGTGGGGGGCTGTGCCCCCCACATGCCCCTACTTAAATATACCAACTGTGAGATTGCACTACAGTGATGAAAACAGCAAAGTAATGGATGCAGCCAAGCAATTTTTTTCCCGGGGAAAGAAATCGCTTATATATCACTTCGTCATTTTGCCTTTTCGTCTTTTCAAGTTCGACCAACATGCATTCGAAAGAATGTGTCCTCGGTCATCTAATAGGAACCCTAAATATATATATATATATATATATATATATATATATATATATATATATATATATATATATATACTGATTATTTACTGCCCCTTTCCAAAACAAAACCATCACTCCAGCACATTCTTTTATATATAAAGGACAAAATTCCCCACCACAAAAATTAAATCAAACTTTTTTCTTTCAAATTTTTGTAAGTTTTTTGAGAGTTGACTGGAAGAGACTATCATTTAAACACTCATCAGGGGCAGGCTGCGTTTTTTTTTAATTTTCCCATTGGTCCTAACACCATACACTTGGCATGGCACCAGGGAGAACATGTGCAATGGGCTGCCATAGAGATTATCCTCTCATTTTCGCAAGAAGTGCTACCTCCAAGCAAGCCTCTACCTTTCCCACAGCAAGAATGGTGTTGTCTTCAGTCTCCAGCAGAGAGATCATACCACCATGGATGCCTCCAATTGCACCAAAAAGCATCCTTATCCTAGGAAAGGTGAGTGGGCTATGCCTCTTCACTCCTCTCTCCAGTTTAGCAACTCCAACACCATGGCCTGTAATCAAACCTCAATCACAAACAGGGCTCCATCCTTCTGCAACATGATGCCAGGCCTTTTCACTTTCAGTTCTTGTAATATATCTAACATTTCAAAAACAGAACACTATGATGCAAAATCAAAGAAAAAGGTGAACACCACTGAAGTCCATAAAAATTTATTACAAAGATCGAGCACTATCGGCCATGAAACAAAGGCCTTCTTCAGAATGAACAACTCCCATTTGCATCACCATTAAATACTGACCCTAATAACAATGAACCAGTCAAAACACTTCCAATAATAAAAGTGATAACATTAAAAATATGTAATAAAATATTTTGTTTTAAAAAAACTTTTTTGGGGGGGATCTACAAATAGACAGACATTATTTACATTTTTCATAATAAACTTTCCTGTTCAAAACTGCTTGATAGTTCACCCCACTGTTCAAACCATAGACATTGTAAGCATTAAACAAAATCTGCCACTTTAATTCTTTATAATCTAATTCTCCTTCTTTATCACTATTAAAATCATTGGGTACACAATCAATAACAGGAAAACAGAATTTCCTGTAATTATGGCATACCAAGGACTGCTTAAACAAGGCATTGTCTGTGTTTTTACTTTTGATTGGAAACACAGAACTGCTGGCTATGAATCACGGAAGCCCACAAAAGGAACCTATTCCACCAAGAAGTTTTATTATACTTGAAAACCAATGAAGTTAGCGCTTTCGGCTTATTTCAATGAATAAGTCTTCTTCAGACAGCCACACTACATCACATCTTGATTTAAATACATTCAGTAATTAGTCACATGCTTAAACACATTAAAGCAGAAGCAACAAATATTATGGAAAATATATAGAGATCATTAAAATCATGTTGCTAACAATGTAATATATCAAAACAACTTATTGCATAGTAAAAAATGAATAAATATAGTTAATTAATGCACTGTTAAAAAAATGCACTGTTAAAACATGCAATTAATATACTACTAAAGGCATTGAAATACTAAAATGTTGAATGACCTAAAAACCAGCAACCAGAAAAACCTAGTAAAATGACAGAAAATTCATTTGTTTAAATATACATCAAAAACAGTAATATTTACTTAGAATATATAAAATATAAATTATATAAATTATGAGTTGTTATACACCTTAATTACATGCTATCCAAAAAAATATATACATATTCTTTATAGAACTCATTGGATGTACTAAAAAAGGACCTAATATTTTGTCTTTGAATGCTTCTGAGTTACAATACACAGGCCAAAGAACACATACCGTTCAGGCCTGGTGGACAATAGGCATTAAATCTTAATTGCCACAAAAGCTCTTAGTATTCTAACAATGTGGAGAAAGGTCCACCTATTATATTGAAATCAATCTGATCAATAACCCAAAAGCTGAAATTATGCTCGAGAAAATCATGGACATATTTTGCCAGGGCGTTCTCGACCTTAGATTTTTTGATACTGTACATGTGTTTGTAAACTCTGTCTCTGAGTCTACGATCTGTCTTACCAACGTAGAAACAAGGACAGAGTCTACAAGAAGCCAAATAAACTACGCCCTTGGAGAGGCAGTTAAATCTCTTAGTAGCAACATATTTCCTACCCCTTATGGAAAAGGAATTGCCCACCTCCATGTATCTACCTTAGGGGCAATTTTCACACTTATACATGCCAGTAATTCTAGAGTGGGGAGAGTTCACTGTCTCTAAAAGATTTTTTAAATTTGGTCCTCTGCTATAAGTAATCCTAGGTGTTGGCTCTATAATGTTAACCAAATGAATGTCCAATAACAATATATTCCAATTCTTAAAAATTGTCTGCCTAATAACATTAGCATCAATACTATAGGATGTAATAAAAGTGAGTCTAAAAGAACTGGCATTTTGCAACTGCTCAAAATTAGTGTTAGAGGAAACAGAACCCAAAATAGGTTTGAAATAACCATTAGACCTATTCAGATACACCTCTGATGTCAAATCATTCAATAATTGTAAGGGATAACCCCAGTTAACAAACATGTCTTGTAATAATTGACATTCAACTCTAAAATCAGCCTCATCGGACACTATCCGTGCTGCTCTCACCAGTTGTCCCTTCACAATAGATCTCTTCTGCTGAAATGGGTGACAACTGGTGAAATGAAGGAATTAATTAGAGTATGTTGGTTTCCTAGGTACCCTCGCTTTAAATGAATTTGTGTTCCTATCTTTAAACAATTTAATATCTAAATAAGTTATACTCTCAGTTCCTGTATTATGAGTAAAATTCAGTAATTGAGTAGACTCATTCAGATAAACAACAAAATTCAAGATGTCATCTGTAATGCCATCAAATAAAATAAAAACATCATCAAGGTATCTTGTATAATAATTTTCTTCTCTGAACATGTTATTGTTGTTAAAAACATACTGCTGCTCCCATTGGGCCATTACTAAATTTGCAAAACTTGCCCCACAGGGAGAGCCCATCGCAACCCCTGATTTTTGCAAGTAATAGCTTCTGTTAAACAAAAAGAAATTATTATTTAAAATTACATCCAATTGTTCTTAAGTTCTCTTTCCCTTTCGGGGCAACCTTTAGATCTAATAAGATCAATCACCCATTCAATGCCCAAGTCAATAGGTATGACCGTGTAGAGGTCCTTGACATCAATGGTTAAAAACAAAATATCTTCCTTATATTCCAAATCATTGATGTTCTTCAAAAATGACCACGAGTCTCTATAAATGTGGTCAAACATACCCACATATTTCTTTAATGTTACATCTACAAATTTTGCTAGTGGGTATGTGATAGAATTCCTCCCATTGACTATCGGACACAGTGGTGGGTCATCCAAAACTTTATGAACTTTTGGAATGCTGAAAATCACAGGGGTGAGGGGAGCTAGGTTGGTCAAATAATTATAAAGGTCTAAGGGAATTCTAGATTTAATGAACAGGTCATTCAAGAAAACCCAGATTTTTTGCTGGGCCCTATTCATTTCATTCAAAGAAGAATTAACATAATGATCTAAATCAAGAAGCTTAGTCATACGTCTAATGTAATCATCATTATCGAAGAAAATAAGCCCTCCACCTTTGTTAGGCTTGACTACTCTAACATCCTGAAAGCTCAAGTAACTCAAGCTCTCCCTTTCCTGTTTAGTAAAATTACTTAGGGTTCCCAAAGATTTATTTCTACTATGCTCCAATTTTTCATGTAGATGTTGTTGTGTCTTTTGGCTTTTCCCAGTTAGGGGTCACCACAGTGGAATTCCGGTCCGCTAATGATTGGCAGTAGATTTTTACATGCTGAGTTGCCAGATCTGACGCACAATCTTCAACGAAGGTATGCCCATTCACGCATGTCTCCACACAGAAGACGCTTTGGCTGAGAATCAAACAGGACAACGTCTTACTGTGAGGCAACAATGCTACCGCAGCACCACCACCGCAGTAAATGTTGTTGTTGTTGTGTCTTTCGGCTTTTCCCGGTTAGGGGTCACCACAGCGGAACTCCAGTCCGTTAATGATTGGCAGTAGATTTTTACGTCCCGAGTTGCCAGCTCTGATGCACAACCTTCAACGAAGGTACGCCCATTCACGCATGTTTCCACACAGAAGACGCTCTAGCTGAGAATCGAACAGGACAGCGTCTTACTGTGAGGCAACAATGCTACCGCAGCACCACCACCGCAGTAGATCAAGTTCACATATTTTCTCAAAAACCTGTAAACGTGGAAGCAAAGGTGGGTTAAAAGTACTGAGAACTTTACATTCATTGGTTACTCTAAATTCATCCTTGTTTCTTGGATTTAGAAGTTTTCAAGCAGACAGAGACTAAGTCAGGCTCCATTATCAGTTACAAAAATGTGGCAAGTAACATCTAGTTGCATTATTCCAGTATGCACCCCACTTACGTCAAGCATAATATAGTTACGGGACAGTTGGTAAGATTGAAAAGGTTAACCACTGACGTCATGATTTTGGATGAATTGGTCAATGAGTTACATCTTAGGTTCAAGTATACAGGGTATCCATCAAAGGTAGTTAAAGAGATATTGATGGAGGATGTGTCCAATAAGGACATCAATGTCAGCAGTCAAAGGTTACAGGATTGGTCTATGTCTATGCCCTTGGTTTTTACCACCGATAGTAAGGCCATCAAGAGTATTATAACCGAAGGGGGCGTGGCTAGGATGTAGACTGGTTGGCAGCATCTTTTCTCAGCTCTGCACTCAAAAGATATTTCTGACAGGAATTTTTAAAAACTAGATATTGTAGACAAACCTATTTTGTTGAATTACTTCTACTAATATCACTAGAAGTCTACAGTGCAAACAAATTGGCTTTAAACATTATTTTTCCTGTCAAAAACAAGAAGGAAGGTATCTGAATCTACTGAAAATGAGCTTTTCTAAGCATACCACACAGGACCAGACGATGAAAAAGGAGATACAGTCTTTATTAAATGCTATACAAGACTTGTCAGTGAAATTTGACAAAATGAATACCAAACTGGACACTTTTGAGGAGAGATCTACAAAACAAATACAGCAACTACAAGAAATAATGACGCAACAGAAGTCTCAAATAGCTGACATAGGCAGATCCTTAAATGATACTGAGGGCAGACTCTCAGAACAAGATCTTCAGCTACATTTTTTATCACAACAAAATGTTTCATTACAAAATAAAATAGAGGATCTAGAGAACAGGTCCAGACGAAATAACCTTCGCATCTATGGGCTACCAGAGAAAACAGAGGGAGATAACATGATGACTTTCCTTACTACCTGGTTACCAGAAGTTTTAAAATTGCCTGAAGCTCTTTCTTATGGAATTGAAAGAGCCCACAGATCCTTAAGAGCTGCTTCATCAACCATCAAATCAAAAAATCACCCGAGATCAATAATAGTAAAGTTTTTTTCATCACAGGACAAGGAACTTATTTTAAAAACAGCATGGTCAACTTCTCCAGTTAAATACAAAGACAACATAATCAGATTTGATAATGATTATTCTGCTGGAGTTATAACTGAAAGAAAAGAAAGTCTTCCTCTGATAAATGAATTGAAAAAAAGACAACTTAAAGTCCACTTGCTGTTCCCTGCAAGAATAAAAATATTTTTTACTGAAGGTCCTAAAACTTTTGACACTCTGCAAGCAACAGTTTCTTATCTTTCAGCTAATAAAACCTTGGATAATGTGGAAGAAATGGATTTCTCCCAATTTGGGGTTAAGCGTCACTTAGAAAAAAATGAATGGAGCACTGCTGACAAGAAGAAGAAGAAACGATAAAAGACATATGAAAACACAAACATTATTGTCTTCTATTTGCTCTGTAAGGCAAAAAAGTTCTTTGAAAGCATTCATGCTTTACACGTGTCAGTCTTTGAAACAATATAAATACAAGATAAGCAGGACATTTTATAACTAAAGGAAACAACCTTAAAGAAAGCAAGGTAACATATCTTTCTCTATTACAGTGTAAATACATACAGTCATGATTTTTCTAACTCTAAATGATGTTTAGATAGTTCATTTATAAATTACCTGCCTTTTACTGCTAGTATAGAATATGATGTATTTACACCGACATATTAATGTGGTGTGTTTAAATGAGCATGATTCCTTTTTATATTATTTACACTAAGCTGCATGAAATATCTAAACTGATGTATTTAATACACATAATAATATATAAAAACTGATAGTAATAACTGTCAAAAAGTGCCTTGAAAAGTAATTATCTATTCTTTGATGCTAAAAGTGCCTTTTTGACTAACAAACAACTGTTTGGCTTGTATATCTGCCCTTAATGTTAAGAAAACTAATAGAAGTTTAATGAGCTGGTGTTCAGTTTAAAAACTTCACTTACTTTGTTTTTGTCTTCCCGCCATGGTCACGAGCTGGGAACTCTTATTTTACCACCCCTGAATGAAGGTTCTTCAGTTAGAATCCATTACAGTGTGTTAAACCTTCTAACAGCACAAAATGAAAGTAAACAGTCATGAGTGATGTCAGTACTAAAACAAGACAGTATGGGTGTGATGTCAGCTCCTAAGCTACTTAAAGTAACCAGCACACTATTTATGAGATGGCAAAGTGCTTTTACAGTTTTAACAAATATTAAAAGTACACTGAAGTACCTAATGAATTTAGAAGGTATCAACACATACATGACGTTTTATTATATTGTAATATTTGTTATTCATTTTGAATTGTACACATAAACAGCACACAAAGCTTAAAAAGAAGTATATCACTTGGAAGAAACTGTATGAATAGTTAACACATACAGACTTTACTATAATCTTTTCTGATAAGATCACACACATAAATTACTATAATTTAACTTAATTTTATAAAAAATTAATATATTTAAGTCCTTGACTGGAACTATATAACATATTTGTAAACACACTGCAGCTAGTGTACTCAACCTTAAGGATAGTAAGTCAATTAAGGTTCATGAATGTAGCTATGTGTTATTAGGCATTTTAAGGGTAAAAAGGAGTTGCTGTTTAATTATCAAGATACTCTGTAAATATTAAATTGTTCAAGTAGCACAATCATTAAGCAGTAATGAGCAAGAGAAAATCTCAGACTTGCTTATGATATTGTTTTATATATATATATATATATATATATATATATATATATATATATATATATATATAGGAAAGAACTGCTGAATTATAAGTATGCATTTATTAAAGGCAAGTTATATTAATATTGAACATCCTCACTGAAAATGAATGGTTGTGTAGAGACACAGTAACTCCCATTATATAACCAAGGCTAAAGAGATTGTCTTGTATGTCTAAATTGATCAGCCTTGAACCTTAGATTGCAAATAGACATGCAACATACTTTTACTTATAATACTGAATATATATTATATAACATCACAAACGCTAAAGCCATTGTCAGCTACATCTCATATCAATCAGCATTAAAATATGATTTGAATAGCATAGGCATTTACTAACATATTGCTGTTGGTACCTGATATGCATATAAGTAACAGGTCTAATTTCTGTCTATGAAAGTAAATACCAGGCTGTGTGCATTTGTTAATTATGAAACAAGAGCGTGCTATCTATTCTTTTTAATATCCTATAGGTATGTACTTGTTAGAGACACACACATGCTGCAAAGCTGCTAGTTATTGCATATTCATTAGTATATTTCTGACTGCAGTGTTATAAATATATGGTGTGGATCACTTGAGTTGAGAATATGTCTCTATATTGGGCATGTTCTCTGTTTGAACGTTGTATATTATCTATAATATGATATGGAGTACCCTCACTAAATTCAAAGAAGCCACAATAGAAACAAATATTTATTAAAAATGAAGAATAGAAGGATGAAGAGAAAAATGAAGGAAAATGGTTAATGGTCATATAAGGTTATCTTTTCCTGTGTATGTATAAGAGTTGACAGTAATAAGTACCAAACAATTGTGTTATAGCATATTTAAAGCCTACTTTGCTTCTCATATTTTCCAACCTTACAGTTATAACGCTGCAGATAAATCCTGTAATATCATAAGGAGTATGAGTTGCTATTTGACATATGACATATGTGGTACACTAGCGATAAAATATGCCAGTGGCACTAATAAATATATAGGAATTGCTAAGAAATATAGTCTTAAACTATATAATACTAATGCCAAAAACAAATTAGTAGCATTCATACCACTAAAATATAACTTTTTGAATTAAAAGAAAACTATAAGATTACTGATAAATGACAATACAAATGTAATGTTATATTCATTGTTACGGATACTTTCTGATTTAATCAACTTGTGGCATGGTTAACTGATGATTATAATGCTTAACATTTTTTTTTATGTATGTATGCATATATGTGTGTATGTATATATGCGTGTATATATATATATATATATGTGTGTGTGTGTATGTGTATGTATGTATATGTATATATATGTATATATATGTACATATATATATATATATATATATATATATATATATATATATATATATATATATAGGTAGACCATTACAATAAATTTGATACCTATGAATGTCACTCACACTATAAGGGAGATAGACAGCAAGCATATTATCTTTAAGATTCATAACCGTTATTGCTACACAAAAGATATATTAAAATAAAATATTTTCCTTTACAATTTAAACAAAACCAAATAGTTAAGTATTAAATCTATGTATAGTTGTGTTGCCTTAGTGTTTTATAAAATATTAAAAATAGATAAAGACTGTATTTAAGTAATCTGTAAAGACAGATACATGTATACTTAAAAGATATATAAGATACTTTTCATTATAAAACTACCATATGGCGGGGCCAGGGGAGGATGTTGAAATGTAGACTTAGAGAGATCGCTTGAATGATTAGATCATTCAAGGATGAGATGTTTTTTCTCATGGAGGGGTTTGGTGGTTGTTTATCTTATATTGTTCTCAGTTATGATCTTGTAATTTACTTTTATTGGGTGTCTATAATCTATTGTAATACTGTTGGAAGAAGAAAGAACAAGTCATTCTCTTCATGTACTCACATCTACACATTGTTACGAGTATATGAATATGGATAAAAGCAAAGCTAATATAAATCCAATTGCAAAATGTATATCTCTTAATGTAAATGGTTTAAATAATAGCTGCAAAGGGGGAAGTCTTTATAGATATTTAAAGCTATGTGAAGCGCAACTAGTATTTTTACAGGAAACACACCTTACACAGGAAGACATAAATAAAATAAACAATAAAAATTATACAATACTAGTAAGTTCCACCTATAATCAGAAGCGAAGGGGAGTAGCAATTTTGTGGAAAAACACTTCTTTAATCCCTAAAATCATAAACACGTTCCATGACAACTCAGGAATGTTTTGTCTAGTGACAATATCTATCAATGAAATGATATATACATTAGTGAATATTTATTGGATACCAGGACTAGGTGTTAGAGTGGCCAAACAACACTTCAAAGACATTGTACAATATACCAAAGGCAATTTAATCTTAGCTGGAGATTTCAATTGCATTATAAAAGAAACTGACACAAATACTAAAACTACATGTAAGAGATCACCTTTAACAAAGTTTTTATCTGAGTTTGTTGAAACTTTTAATATAGTTGACATAAATGAGTATGCTATCCCAGATTCACTATTCTTTACACATTTTTCCCATAGACATAATACATACTCTAGAATAGATAGAGTGTACATAACAAAGGATTTAACCTCTAAATTAAATAAAGTCAAAACAATTTCATGTCCATTTTCAGACCATAACACCATAACGTTTGAGATAGACTTATGTTTCAAGAGAAGGATATCAGTAACAAGAATACCATCTTACATAACAAATCTCAAAGATTTTAAGGAATTTTATATTAAAGAGACACAAACATTCCTAGATATCAATCTTACAAAAGATGTATCTGAAATATATATATGGGATGCATTGAAAGCATACCTATATGGAAGAGCGGTGGGATGGTATAAAAATAAACAAAAACAGTGGAATAAGGAATTAATGGAATTACAGTCAAAAGTAGATAATTTAAAGCTTGATATTCAAAATGGAAACACCAACTTAATAAAAGAACTAGAAGATACTAATAAAAAATACTCAGAGATGCTACACCACAAAACAATGATCAACTTAGAAAAAATTTAACTATGTTACTATTCAATGAACCTTAAAAACCAACGAAGAATAGCAAATAGGACTAAAAAGATTATTAAAACAAATCAAATCAAGGAAATACATAATATAGAAACCAAAAAGAAAGTGATTTAGAAGGAATACTAGAAGCTTTTAGGCTATTTTTTCATAAACTTAATAATCAAAATGAGAAAACAGAAACACATTCAGTATTGAAAGCTTTTCTCAAAAACAATGTTAAAGTTAGGTTATTAGAGGAGCAGGTACAACTAATAGATAAACAAATAACAATGACAGAACTTAAAGTTGAAGTAAATAAGCTAAAATTATACAAAGCTCCAGGTATAGATAATATCACCCCAGAAATGTTTAAATTACTATCAAATGAGGCTTTGTTGCTGTTACTGATTGTCTTTACATCAGTTAAAAATGGTAAAGACATTCCTCCTTCTTGGAAGTACACATTAATATCACCAATTCTGAAACAAAATAAAGATCCCAGTGAATGTTCATCATACAGACCCATTTCACTTCTTAATATAGATTATAAATTTTTTATGGCAATACATGCTGCTTGAATAAAACAATTACTACCACTTTTGATAGAGGAGGATCAAACAGGTTTTATAAATGATAGGAACACTTATGACAACATTAAAATAATTCTTTCCTTAATTGATTATATAAATGTCGCAAAAAACAAAATGAATGTTATTAGCTTAGACATAAATAACGCATTTGATTCAGTGAACTGGGATTATCTGTGGTTAGTTTTAGAAGAATATGGCTTCTCAAACAACTTCACTTTGTTAATAAAATCATTATATGAAAAATCATTGGCTTATATAAAAGTGGGATCTTGTCTGTCTAAATCTATTAAAATAACTAAGGGCACAAAACAAGGCTGCCCTCTTTCTCTGTTATTGTTTGCACTAGTCATTGAACCCTTAGCAAATAATATACGTATGGATAAAAATATTGAAGGAATACAACTAGACAACAGCCTAGAGCTTAAAATTCAACTTTTTGCTGATGATATTTTAATTACCTTAAAAAATAATAATAGCAGTTTAAAAGCATTATGGGACTCAATTCAAAACTTTCAAAACTTTTCAAGTCTTAAATTTAATGAGAACAAAACAAATGTATTGCTTATAAATACTAATAAAAAAGATCTAAATAAAAAATACCATAAATATATCTCTACCGATAATATAATTAAATACTTGGGAATTATAATAACTAACAACCTAGATACTACAATTGAAACAAATTATAAAGAGACCTTAAATAATATTAAAAATCTAATACAAAGATGGAATAAATTCTTCTTTTCAATGGAAGAAAGGCTTTGTATAATTAAAATGATCATATTTCCAAAACTTCTTTATGTCATACAAGCTTGTTCTTTGCCACCAGCTAAATCGCACCTAAAACAATTAAATGATTTAATGGTAAGATTCCTATGGTATCCAAAAAAACCAAGGATAGCTATGAAGTATCATCTAGATGATTGGGATATAGGTGGCATAGGTTTACCAAACATAGAAATATATTTGCATTCATCCATTATTAAAACAATACCATTATGGCTAAATATAAAATATACATCAAAATGGAAGCTAGTTCATGAGAGAATCTGGTTAAAATCAGGATTTGTAGTAGCAAATAAGTATACAGATTTCATACCAAACAATTTTCTATGGCTGATGAAGGAATATATGATGATACATAAGAATAAAAATATAAGTTCCAAATACATTACTTATACATTAAAAATTTGCCAAAATCTTATTAATAGCAATCCTGATATTAAAGCATGGTCATTTCATTAATATCCAGTAGCGTACACACAAGGTAATATAATAACATTTAATATGGAAGTAGTCAACATGCTTAAAGAAAAGGGATTAATATATTGGCATCAATTGCTAAACTCTGGAAAACCTCTGACAATAGACCAGATTAAACAGAAATTAAATATGGAAGATAGTCCGTGGTTACATGTACAAGAATTAAGACAGTATATATTAAGCAAACAAGAAACAATGCAACCATCAATAAGACAAAATGTTCCTAACCTTATAGAACATATAATATTACTAACGAATCAACCCATTACTGGAAAGGGATACTTATCATCTATTTATAAAACAAACAAAAAAAAAAATGCATAATAATGACAAAATATGGAATTATTATAGATCAGTTAATGGACATGTGCCAAATGACAGAGATAAAAAACTAATTCTCTCTCCAAAGCAGACATCACTTTCATTACATTGGAGACTTTTTACATGGCAATTCATACACAGATCTTATGTAACCCCTCATAAAATGGAACTTATGTTTAAGAAAAATATTGGCTGCTGGAGATGTGATTTATCAATAAAAGCAGACTGGCAACATATGTTCTACGAATGCCATTTGATTAAATCATATTGGGATAAAATAAATTATTTTCTGCAAATGGTATTCAATGATAAATTCCAGATTTCCAAATCTATTATTTTGTTTAATGCACCTGTACCTGACTGTGTGCCAAGAACAAAATATGCAATCGTATGGACTCTCCTAGCTATTGCAAGGAAGAACATTACATCAAACTGGAAATCCAAAGCTTCTCCAACTTTTAAGCAATTCATGAATATGGTGTCAGCAGTATCGCAATTGGAAATGAACACTATTAAAGGAAGAACTGAAAGAACTACATCATTATACGTAGCATGGCAAAAAGTAACTGAAATACTGGAGAATAATGACTGCAGCAGATTATAATCAGGAAACAATTGTATAGAAAGTCAATTATATGTCAACAATAGACACCCTTGTAAATACTTTATTTTGGTTTTAATGTTTGATATCTGTTTAGAGGTTTTAGCCTACCTTTTTAAATAATTTGTAAGTACTTCATTGTCATAAATAACCTGCATTCATGTTTTTGGAAATGAATAAAAATATTTAAAAAAAAAAGAGTATTATAACCAATAATTGGAGAATTCTGGGAACCAACAGTGGTGTGAAATCAGTTTTAGGTTCTGCACCCTCTTTTATTAACAAAAGAGCAAAACATTTAATTTGAGTGAGACCAGAATAAGTGACACTTTCAAGTGTATGAACTGTAACTTTTGTAGGTACATTGCGGAAAGTTCATATTTTGAAGTGAGTGCTAACAGCAGGATTTGATAGGTTCCAGGAGTGTTTAATTGTGGATCAAGTTTTGTGGTGTACTTAGCTAAGTGTTCAGCATATACATCATTTTGTATTGGTAAGACCAATAGGCAGTTGAGGAGAAGAATATATGAACACTCATACGCCATCAAAAGTAAAAACACAGACAATGCCTTGTTTAAGCACACCTTGGTATGCCATAATTACAAGAAATTTTATTTTCCTGTTATTGATTGTCTACCCAATGATTTTAATAGTGGCAAAGAAGGAGAATTAGATTATAGAAAATTAAAGTGGCAGATTTTGTTTAACGCTTACAATGCCTATGGTTTGAACAGTGGGGTGAACTATCAAGCAGCTTTGCATAGGAAAGTTTATTATGAAAAATGTAAATACTGTGTGTCTGTTTGTAGACCCCCACCCTAAAAAAATTTTTTTTTTTAAAACAGAAGTTTTTTATTACATGTTTTTAATGTTGTATCACTTTTACTATTGGAAGTGCTTTGATTGGTTAATTATTATTAGGGTCAGTATTTAATGGTGATGCAAATAGGAGTTGTTCATTCTGAAGAAGGCCTTTATTTCATGGCCGAAAGCGCTCGATCGTTGTAATACATTTTTATGGACTTCAGTGCTGTTCACCTTTTTCTTTGATTTTGCATCATACTGTTTTGTTTTTTTACGTTTTTACACTACTTTGAGGTTTTTGAGGCATGTGGTATAATTTTGTTTTTATATCTAACATTTTAGAAAAAACATACACATCCAAATGCTTCTTTTTTAACTAAAGAAGGACTGTATACCTTCTAATTGCAATCTTAATACTGGTGACATTTATGACAGCTTTTTGAAGACATCAATCATGTTCATCAATCATGTTCTATTATGTACTAATTTCTTACCCTTCCTCTTTCTAGCACTTAACATTTTGTCAATTATACTAGCACTATATAGGACTTCTCCTTTTTCATTCTCTGTCTCATCTACTGAACCAGCCTGAAACACAGAAAATTTGTTATCAGTTTTTAGCCTGCCTCCACCCTTCCCAAATGCACATCCACATTTTAATTTACTCACTCTATCTACATTTGTCTGTACAGCATTGCCACATTGTTCATTTGCAATTTCATTACCAGTCTCTTGCTCTGAATCCCTGTCGACAGTTTTTTCCCATGCCTCAAGACAGTCCACCTGAAAATGTGCATATCATTCACATTTTGCACATTTGAGAGCACAGTTGCATTTAATATACCCTTCTCTCCACAAAGCTGATATTGTCTTTTCGAATAGGTCTCACTCAAGTATGTCATCACATCACAATTTTCAGCCTTTAACTTGACCATATTTTCAGTAATTTGAGATTTCAACGATTTGGTCAGGGTGAATTCAAATTCAGTGAAATAACCGTTCAATGAAACAAAGTAGACTCATATATATATATATATATATATATATATATATATATATATATATATATATATGAAATATGTAATCTTTTGGTATATTCTGTATAATATATATATATATATATATATATATATATATATATATATATATATATATATATATATATAAATATATGGGTCAAAATTTCACAGTCTTAAAAAAGAAAAGGTAAACCCCACTTCTGCGAAAATACACTACATCAAAAGTGCACTTTCGTGAAAGCCGATTCACCAAATCGGAAAAAAAATAAAAAACTACTGTAAGCACTGTTTTGCAGGGGGCAAGCCTCCCTGCACCCACCATGTGAGGGGCTGTGCTCCTCCTACTTAAATATACTACCTCCAAGATTGCACTACAGTGGGGAAAAGGATATATTTCCTTATCCCCACTGTAACGTGCTCCGGCGAATCGTCTTTCGCAAAAGTGCACTTCCAATGTAGTGCACTTTCTCTTAAGTGGGTTCGACCCTCTGTTTCTCGAAAAACTGTGTTTTCAACAAACAAAAGGAGACCTATATATATATATATATATATATATCTATATATCTATATATATATATATATATATATATATATACATAGTTATACTTCATAATCTCGAATTACTGAAATCCCGAATTTCAGTAACCCGAGACCATGAAGCCGAAAACCAGAATGCCGAAAGTGCATAAGAGCTAATCTGAATATCTGGAATCCACTCTTATGCATTTCAGTTACGTTGCGTGTAGTGTTAAGGTGCCTGAAATTGCAGGTGAGTGAGTGTTTGTGTGTGTTTTTGTACGTTGTATGTGTGGGTAAGTGTAGGGAGGTGTAAGTGTGAGTGTGAGTGTAGGATTTGTTGGTGTTTGTGTATGTGTGATGTGTATTTGTGGGCGAGCGAGTGGAGGATGCCGTGATATGAGGTTTTATTTTTTTATGTTATGTGCAATCTCGAAGTTGGTATATATAAGTAGGGGGGTGGGAGGCATAGGAGGGCTTTCCCCCCCTGCTTATATGCAGTGTAGGGTTGTGTGGTTTGTGTGCTGTGGGTGGAATGGTGTGCGCATTATGTGGTGTATGGTGTATGTATGTTTGTGATTGTGTGATTTGTGATTGTGAGTTTCGGTATTGTGAATGGCTCAACTTTATAGTCTCTGGTTACTGAAATTCAGGATTTCAGCAATTCAAAACTATGAAGTGAAACAATATATATGTGTGTGTGTGTGTGTATATATATATATATATATATATATATATATATATATATATATATATATATATATATATAGATATATATATATATATATATATATATATATATATATATATATATATATATATATATATATATATATATATATAGATATATGTGTATATATATATATATATATATATATATATATATATATTTTTTTTTTTACATAGGCATGTATGTATTTATAAGTGTGTGTGTGTGTGTGTGTGTGTGTGTATGCAAGAGATTTTCATAGACCCCATCCAAACTTGCTTTTCTTCTTGCTACGTGGTTTTGCTGTGTGATTTTCTGCAAGTTTCCCATTTTGCATTTGGCTGTTCCCCTCCTCCTCTGTTAATGTCATTGTCCCCTTTGATCTTATTTTCGCTTTTGATTTTTTATCATCCATTGTCATAATTTTGAGACCCCGTTTTCATTAGGCATTTCTTTCTAGCTGCCTTTCAATTTTCCCAGCTCCCTTCTCATTTTTTCTGACTGGTTTCCTATTTCCAAGTTTGATCTTTGATTGTTCTTTATCTTATTGGTTAGTTTGTCAAGCTAGGCCCTTTACAATGGGTGATCCGTTCATCCTTTTGATTGGGTAGTTATTTAGGTACAGTAGAATTTGACTGATTGTGAATGCTTCATTGAGCTTTTTATTAGAATTGTTTTTAATTTATTGATATTCCCTGCCTAAATCATCATCATTATCATCATCATCAGCAGAAGCAGCATCAGCCCCCTTTTTCCAATTTTCTAACTGGGGTTGGGGTGTCATGTCAACTATTACCATCTCTCTCTATTCAATGCCATTCTCCTACCTTCTTCAACATTCATGCCTGACTATTACAGGTCTAGTCTCACACACTCCATCCACCTCTTTACTGGACCTCCATGTTTCCTCTTGCCTTCTTGCTATCTGAACCAAATCTTCTTCACCAGATTGTCTTCTGCTTTTCCGCACATGTGTTTAAACCACCATAATCTGTTCTCTTTGACCTTTTCTGCAATTAGAGCAACTTTGGGCCTCTGCTCTTATGTCCTCATTTCTTTGTCTGTCCAACAGTGTGCATCCTACCATCTATCTCAGGCATTTCACCCCCATCACCTCTAGCTTCCTCAACTGCTCTACCTTTACTGCACAGGTTTCTGTACTATACAATAGTATGGGTCATACCACAGTTTTGTACACCTCGCCTTTCAATTTCTTCAGCATTCTTCCATCATACACTGCACCAGACAATCTGTACCAATTGGCTGCAGCCCCTTTGATTCTAGCTTTGACCTCCTCATTCAGACTTCCCTTCTCCTCAACTATCCCTCCCGGATACTTGAAGCTGTTAACCTGCTCCACTATTTTCCCTTCTCTCTCACTTCTCAGTTTCTTCTGATTTCCCCCCAGTTGCTGCCATTACAACTGTCTTATCTGTACTAGTTTCATCCCATGTGCTTTCAGTTTTGCATTCCATTCCCCCTATCCTTTGCTTTAGTTCTTACACAGAGTCTGCCAGTAATACCACATCATCTGCATACAGCAGCTTTTCTGAGCTGTCCCCACTGACCCACTTGCTAATTTATTTCCAGGTTAAACTGCAGTGGGCACAGAGCTGAACCCTGAAACA